>NC_088360.1:107312805-107325305 GCF_034508935.2 Berghia stephanieae
TTTTTTCAGATCTAATAAATTAATGAAATAAAATTTGTATTCGTTTGACATGTCATCGGTCAATCTAGGGGTTGCTGTTCGAATCCTTAAAAAAGTCACAACCTTATTCTTCAAGCGTCTCAAACATTCATCATATTAATCCGACAAAGGGGAACCCCGAAACGTTCCATCATCCATCTGTCAAACAAAATTAAACCGAATTTTCATTATCTTTTACTCTTGCAATTTAAAGTAAAAAGGGTCCCGATAGCTCAGTTGGTAGAGTACATTCGCTTTCACATGCAAAGGGACCGAGATCGATCCCGGGTGCAGTCGAGATTTTTTTTCTGCCCCCCCCCCCTCCACACCCCACCCCTCTGTCCATCCAGCAGTGAATGGGTAGCTGACTTTGGTTCGATTTGGCGTAAAAATACTTTGCGGTCGACTAGCCTCTTATCCAAAGGATACCAAGCAATTGCTATTGTCCGTTTCACGCTATAATATAAACAGGGATAAACTCCGGCTCTATGGGCTGAATCAAGGCCCTCTATAGATAGTTCGAAGTTGACGTCACTCGGGTCTTTGTTATTGTTTTTTGCCATCCGCGTTTATGAGTAATTCTCACTAAACTTTAGTAACCAGACTAAAACGTTCATGGTTACACACAGTTTTGTGTGTTGGCCGTTATACTTCCGGGTGGCAATGTTGTGAGCTTCTTAGCCAAGCGCATACTATCTATTAGCTATAATGTAGAAGGCCTTGGCTGAATGGATTTGACGGACTATTTTTATTTTAAGTTTAAAGTACAAAATAATAAAAAAGAAGTGTACGAAACCCGTTTCAAACAGTGCTGTTGTGTGTATGTATGTGTGTTTGTGTGTGTGTGTGTGTGTGTGTGTGTGTGTGTGTGTGTGTGTGTGTGTAGTGTGTATCTAAATGGAGCCCACTCCCATCGCCACAGGAGTTCTTTGTGGATGATTCGCTAGTGTCAATAACCTATTAACGATTACCAATCAAACGATGAAAGTGAAAAACTATGTCTGGGTGTTTAATTGCCTGCACGATCTTTTGAAAACCGCCACTTCAGCCACAGACCTAGATATAATTTGTCATATTAAACCCCCCCCCCCCCCCCCCCCCCAAAAAAGTAAAAAACAAAAAAAGCTAGAGCTTTAATTTTCAATTTTCGGCCCCCCTATTTTTGGAACTCTCTCCCATCCATCACACGTGAGATGCGCTCGGGTTCGTTGACAACTTTCAAATCTCGCTTTAGTGTTTATCTTTTTACATCATAATGTTGCATACTAGATACTATCATATTCTATGTTGTTAAATTGAATTCGTATCACTTTCCATCAAACTTGTCTTACTGAAATGTGTTTTTGTTTATTCACTGTTAAAGCGCGTAGGGGCCTGTGACAACGGGGTAAAGCGCTATATAAATGCTATTTTATATTATTATTATTATTATTATTATTATTATTATTATTATTATTATTATTATTATTATTATTATTATTATTAATATTGCGCAATATCCACTAAAAGCGCTTTACAAAGTGTGCCTGACCAAAAGGAACACGTTAAAATGACGCCTGTTAGGCGATATCACAATTTTTTTTTCTGACAGAGCGACGACGCTGTTGACGGTCAGGTATTCATTTTAAAACCTGAGTACGGTGACAGAATGTGAGTACAAGTCTTATCAAGGACTCATTGTGCGCCCAGCGAGTCTCAAACCTAGGACCTTCCGATCTGAAAGCGAGTGTCATACAACTAGACTACATAGCCGCACATATTGGTGTTTTTAGTTACTATATTTTACGTGAATGGCATAATCAGTCGGATGGTGAAAATATTTGAACTGAAATATTGCCAAGTTTAGTTAGAAGGTCAATTTTTTATCAAAAATTAGTTCTTTTCATAAATAATTAAATCAACCCTTCTTCTAAATCTTTGGAATATACCAAAGCTTAATTTCACTCCTGTATATTTTTTTTATTGCGCAAGTTGAAAAAGTATGAAATTTGAGAAAAGTTGCGTGGATACCTTTTCCATACATCTGACCATAACTTCATGAAAATCACCCGATTTACTTCAAATAAAAATTAAAATGCTCTGTTGATCATATTCTTTCAGAAAATGGAGAGAGAAAGAGAAAATGCAACCCAAAATTGTCACCTTCCGACTGATTATGTCATGCACTGACACAATATTATAGTTTAGCTTGTTGATGATTCGCTAGTGTCAATAACCTTTTTAACGATTACCAATCAAACGATGAAAGTGAAAAACTATGTCTGGGTGTTTAATTGCCTGCACGATCTTTTGAAAACAGCCACTTCCAGCCACAGACCTAGATATTTTTGTTCGCCGCATTTGTCGCATTTTATTATGTGACCCCTCGTCTAAAAACGGTATTAAGTCGGGTTCATTAATCTCTCCTCCAGCCATTTTCACAGTTTCCCCCCAAAACTTCACACCCATCCAACACAAAATATAAATTTCTTACTGAAACAATAAGTATATTCTATACATAATATTGTTCAGCAAAATAAGCTGTACAAGCCAGTGTCAAGTTTTTATAGCTATAATTTTTCAAACATTTTTGAAATTTTTGTGATGGAAAAAGAAATCAAAATGGTGAAATTGTTGGTTGCATCGTAACGAATGTGACCATTTTTCTATGGTAGGTAACGAGTGGGTTTAAGATGCTGAAAATAGAATTAGTAGCCAGAAATATCAGACTTGCGTTGATTTAGATGCTTTATACTCAACTATTTGTTTCCTGTTTTTTAAAATTTATTTATGAAATGGTTTTCTGAGTCAAGGATAATGTTATCCAATGTTTTATTTATTTGGAAACTCACCTAACTTAAATTCTAAAATGCTCTCTTTGACATATCAATATTGATCTTACAACAGAGTAATTGCTTAAACCTACTTTTTACAAAAAACTCTATTACTTTATCATGTAATATTAATCAAGATGAAAGGGGAAAGGGAGAGAAAAAAGAGGGTTAGGAGGAGAAGAGAAGAAGAATAAGAAGAAGGAGGAGTAGGAGTCGGAGGAGGAGGAGGAGGAGGAGGAGGAGGAGGAGGAGTAGGATGAGGAGGAGGAGGAGTAGGAGAAGAGGAGGAGGAGGATAGGAGGAGGGGGGAGGAGGAGGAGGGGGATGGAGGAGGAGGAGGAGGAGGGAGAGGAGGAGGAGGGGAGGAGGAGGAGGAGGTGAGAAGAAGAAAGGAGGAAGAAGAAAAGAAAGAAGAAAGAAGAAGAAGAAGAAGAAGAAGATGAAGAAGAAGAAGAGAAGAAGAAGAAGAAGAAGAAGAAGAAGAAGAAGAAGAAGAAGAAAAGAAGAAGAAGAAGAAGAAGAAGAAGAAGAAGAAGAAGAAGAAGAAGAAGAAGAAGAAGAAGAAGAAGAAGAAGAAGAAGAAGAGAAGAAGAAAAGAAAGAAGAAGAAGAAAGAAGAAGAAAAGAAGAAGAAGAAGAGAAGAAGAGAAGAAGGAGAAGAAGAAGAAGAAGGAGAAGAAGAAGAATAGGGGCAAGAGGAAAAGAAATGTCGCAGTTAGAGCAAAAATCAAGATAGACAGAGAAGAAGAGACGGACAGAGAAAAGAGAAGAGCGATATATATATATATATATATATATATTATATATATATATATATATATATATATATATATATTTATATATATATATATTATATATATATATATATAATATATATATATATAAAATATATGCCTTTTGCGCCACGATATAATAAGTATCGTCGCCTAGGCATTCCAAGAAGGAATATAGATAACTCATCAAACAAGATCTCTGATATCAACAGGAATCACCCACGTTGTCCAAGTGAGCAAATGGGGGTTAATGAACTTGCTCAAGGAAAATAACGAAAATGCCTGAAGCGGGGCTCGAACCCGGGTCATCTGGGTCACAGTGCAATGCCTTAACGACTCGGCCACTCCCCCCCCCCCCCCCCCCCCCCATATATGTATCGAGCCCCGCTTCATGCATTTTCATCATATATATATATATATATATATATATAATATATATATATATATATATATATAAGAGAGAGAGAGAGGAGAGAGAGAGAGAGAGAGAGAGAGAGAAGAGAAGAGAGAGAGAAAGAGAGAGAGAAGAGAGAGAGAGAGAGAGAGAGAGGAGAGAGAGAGAGAGAGAGAGAGAGAGGAGAGAGTTAATTGATTCATTTTGGCATTCAAAACATCTAGATGGATACCTGGCGTCGGGTGGAACCCCCTTGCTATCCCACCTGACTGTATTCAATTCCTCCTTACAACTGACTGGCTGCCCACAGGTGGAATCCATGATGGCATCTAAAAATGATTCCATTGATTGAGGCAGACCAGATGGCCAGGGATATATCCCAAACACGGCACTGAAATGTTGCACGATATATGTCAGTCTTGTTGCCACAACATAACTAGCTGGCCTCTTGGCAACGGTAATGATGATGATGATGATTGCTGTACTCTAATACATAAAAAGATGAAGTGACAAGGAAAGTGCTAGAAGACAATAATAGAGAATAAAAATTTCGCGGTGGTGACGGGGGTTTGAACCCGCGACCTTACTCCGCCTGGTTTGAAAGAGCGTGGCTCTACCGTATGAGCCATCCACGATACACTCTAATAAAAACAGTAACGGAGCTGCCTAGGATTACAGAAAATTCGTAGATTTACGGAATTTCGGCTCGAATCAATTTCAGAAGCGCATTTCCTTTATAAGTCGTGATAATCATTAAAACTTGTTGAAAATGAAAGTTGGTGCCAGATTATATAATTTTAAGGATTTTGAAGTGTTATGTTATAATCCTTGTGAGAGTTAATTGTTTATTTTTAATGTTAACTATCGCCACTACAATTTTTTATAACGAATTTTTAAATTTTGAAGTTGGCAGGTCCATGATTGATCACATCTGGATATAACGATCTCTATTAAACGATGTCTTCAGTAATTCGAATGGTTTAGTTGGGGGCGTATAAATATATTATTCTACCCCTCCCTATAAATAGTTGTTACGCGTAATGAAATCAGGTTAACAAAAACAATTTGTGACGTCATATTGCCAAACGTTAAATTAAGGGGGGGGGGGGGGGGGGGGGGGAACCTTCTGCATCCAATTTGTTTTGTATGCTCTTTGGCGACATCGTTTGCTTTACAAAACTAGTAAGTCGTTAGCAATTAACTAACTAGGGCATTTATATAGCACATTATCCACTAAAGTGCTCAAAGCGCTTTAGAAGGGACCCCTAACCAACAGCATCACAAAACATATTATAGAACAAGGTATGACGCCTGTTAGGCGATATTACATTTCTTCAGACAGAGACAACGTTGTTAAAGGCCAGGAACAAATTTTACACCTGAGTGCG
This sequence comes from Berghia stephanieae, assembly GCF_034508935.2. Taxonomy (NCBI): domain Eukaryota; kingdom Metazoa; phylum Mollusca; class Gastropoda; order Nudibranchia; family Aeolidiidae; genus Berghia; species Berghia stephanieae. Next base: position 107,318,191 of record NC_088360.1, read on the forward strand.
GTGGAAGAATGTGAGTTAAAAAACCTTTTTCAAGGACTCAACTATCCGCTGAGCGATGCTCGAACCCAGGACCTTCCTATCCGAAAGCGACGATCGTACCACTAGACCACATAGCCGCACGTAAATTACTTTCATTAAAAGTTGAGATCTGCTCTGTGTGTTAGTGATAGGAACAAACAATGAAAACGCCCCTGAATAGGATTCAATATTCTGATGTCACGTCCGCCCATCAACCAGCAACTTGGTTCTAAACAAAGAAAATCTGTATTTTTTATTCTTCATGCTGGCTTGAACTTTTCCACATGTAATGTGATCAGAATGTATAAAAGCCAAAACATGATAAGATTTATAGTGTTTTTGTCTCCTTTGGATACACTTTTATGCTCGTCGGAGAAGTATTTTATAAGGGCGTCCGCCATTGTTCCGATAGTTTAGAACCAGTTACTAATTACCATGCGTCAATATGAGGGAAGTGACGTCACGACTGTTGAATCCTATTAACACGGTGTTCATTCCAAACTCCTGTCACGAGACAATGAATCGTATGCCAGTACCTCCCTCTTCATTAATAATGAAAGGATGTGAAATGTAACCAAACACAGTTTGAGTAGAATTGTTTACTCACGTTCAACAACGATTCTCAAAATACACGTACTCACGCTAGACACATAGAGGTGACAATAGGTGAATGGGCGTCACGATCTTTCTCCCTAACTCATTCATTCATGATCTAACCTTCGTATTCATTCTCTATTCTGTCGCACTCTGAAATTAACAAAACAAAACACTTATATGAAAATCTTGGCCAGAAAATTCATCCCTACTTGAAATATCAATTGATTGAAATAATGGCCCTTATTATGTCAATACATATCAAAGCCGGATTATCGTGGAAGTGTTGGAGGAAGACCCAGTTTGCACATTTTGGACAAGACGAGTGTCATTTTATTTCATCTATATTTGAAGGATGATTTTTGTGGTCAAAGTTTTTTTAACGTGATTTGTTTTTTTCAGAATATAATAGTATAATTATCTGCGTGTGTGTTCGCTTCGTTTGGTTCGATTTGACAGGGGTACTGCCTATCATTACCACATGTGAATTAATTGCATGAACTTGATCTGTAAATTTAGGAGCATCAACATGATCACGATATTTACAGATAAATTATGGCTAAAACAATCCTCACCTGTCTGACCGCTCAAATTGTTTCAAAACATTATATTTGATAGTAGAGAGTATTCATTTTAGATGAATTTTGTATTTTATTCGCAATATGTAAATATTTTGGCAAAAAGGCTTTAAATTGATCTATAAATTTTCTGAGACAATTAAACAGTATAGTTAGTAGGGGGGGGGGGGGGGGGGGGGCGTGACACTGTCAGTACTATTATTTATAATGAACTTATTATTGTTATTATAGAAATGAGAACTTCAACAATGAAAATATTTTTGGTTACCAACTAATCTTCTACACATAGTGTAACGTGGTTAACGAAAAAAAAACCCAAAAAAACCCCCAAAAACCCCCCAAATACATCGCAGTTTTCATCTAATACTATGTGTATGCGCGGCTATGTGATCAAATGGTATGACACTCGCTTTCGGATCGGTATGTCCTTGGTTCGAGCTTCGCTTGGCGCATAGTTGAGTCCTTGGAAAAGATTCTTTACTCACATTCTCTCACCGTAATCAGGTGTAAAATAAGTACCTGACGGTCAACAGCGTTGTCTCTCTCGGAAAAAAAAATTGTAATATCGCCTAAAAGGCGTCATGTCCCGTTCTACATGTTACGCGTTGCTGTTGTCAGGGAACTTTGCAAATCGCTTTGAGCGCGTTTAGTGGATATTGCTGTATATACAAGCTATACTATTTATTCATACAATAAGAGGTATCTTTGTTTTTGTGCCTTGTAAATCTTTAATGACAGACACAATAGTCAGTTTGTGACTATATAATGAGTGTTGATATTTGTAACAGTATCCTATGTAGATAGAGTTTGTTATGTCCCTGTATTTTTAATGAAGGCCGGTTACTAATCTAAAACATGCGAAATTTTGAAATCTAAACCCGATCTTATTGATTTTTGAAGGCAGTGAAATATACAGTTGGAATTAATGGACTGGGATCAAACTTGAGGATTTTTTGTGGGGCAATATTCACTGTAGACATGCTGATGCGCCTTTTTAAGGTTTCTCGTGTAGGACGCCTGTTAGGCGATATTACATTTATTTTTTTACGATTAGGACAAATCTGTTAACGGCCAAGGTACTCATTTTACACCTGAATGCGGTGAGATAACATGGATTAAGAGCCGTTTCTTAGGACTCAACTATGCGCCGCTAAGACCGGGACTCGAACCCTGGACCTTCCGAGAGACTATTTAAATTTTATCTAGCTTCTCCGTGAATAAGATATGATGAAACATAATAATATTATGTAATGGTAGCACATCTGACCGGTAAACAGAAGGTCTGAGGTTTGTTCCCCAGTCGAGGTAGATTGATTTTTTGGGAAGGTTTTTTTTTTTTGTGTGTGTGAGCCAATAGAGTATTCTACCCACATACCTGTCGGGACTCCGAATCTGTGCGAAACGCTCTACTTCTCTGGTTCGGGATGATGATGAAAAGACGGAATCGCCCCAGCCCGATCGATTGAAAATTCAACACAGACTCACCAGCAATAAAACGACCGTGGTTCAGCCATTTCTGATTAGTGATGGAAACCTCTCTTCTCCCCAACCCCCCCACCCCCCCCCCCCCCCCCCCCCCCCCCCCCAAACCCCGCTAGCGATAAAGAGTGGAATGTTGCTGCTGTTCATGTGGTGTGTGTGTATGACAATACAGTTCTTTAATCCTTAATGTTGTCGAACGGAACCGCTCTCGTAAAAGGTTCCCCATAAACGTCACGCGTGAGTCATCAGAGAGGTCTCTTACCTCACAAATCTGTTTGAAGTCTCCCAGTTATCCGGTCACGGTTTTGATGTTGATGGTATAATATGGGGGTGAGGGATCAATGCGATTGGTTCACACGCGTGTCACGTGTCTCTGTCCAGCCGGGCGTTTCCAATAATAATTGTCGCGAGCAATAAAATGTGGTCACCTGATTCATTTTTATCGGTATTCCGAGATTCGACGCGCCACTTTGGGAACCAATTTTGACCGTCAAAGTCGTAAAGGTGGGTTGTAATTTAAGGATAAATGCACACATGAGCTTTCACGCGTGCGCTCGCACACGCGCACTCATTCACTCACCCACACCCGCGGCCCCTAAACACGCACACATACCCCCCCCCCCCCCCACACACACACACACTTCTTCAGATTCAAACTGTAAAGCCTTGTGCATTGTGCTTTAGTTAATGTGTAAATTTCTACACAGCAAGGGTTTTTAGTTTTCAATTCTCTATAGTAATTCAATGAAAGGCAATAATAGTCTCTTTGAAAAGTAGAATAGATTCCTGGTTTCTACAGAATATTTCTGGTATTAAACTAGAGACTCTCCCATTTCCTGAAATAATAATAATAAATAATAATAATAATAATAATAATAATAATAATAATAATAATAATAATAATAATAATAATAATAATAATAATAACAATAATAATAATAATAATAATAATAATAATAATAATAATAATAATAATAATAATAATAATGATAATGATAATAATGATAATAATAATAATAATAATAATAATAATAATAATAATAATAATAATAATAATAATAATAATAATAATAATAATAATAATAATAATAATAATAATAATAATAATAATAATAATAATAAATAGCACTTAGTATACTTCATGACGCCAAAAGAAATATACAAATACACAAACAGATCCTCAATTAATTAACATGTGGAACAAATGGGTTTTTAGTTGAGTTTTTTTACAACAACAAAAAAAAAAAAAAAAAAAAAAAAATGAAGGGTTGAAGTCATTTAAATCGATCGATAGTTGAAGGATGTCTTTTCTTTCCAAAATGTAAAACACGTGTTTTATTCCAGGGGCACGGGAGGGTTGAGATAAAGACCTGAACAAGTGTGTAGGAAAGATGCCAGACAATGCAGCTATGTGGTATGACACTCGCTTTCGGATCGGAAGGTCCTGGGTTCGAACCTCGCGTTCGGCGCATAGTTGAGTCCTTGGAAAAGGCTCTTTACTCACATTCTCTCACCGTAATCAGATGTAAAACGTGAACCTGGCCGTTAACAGTGTTGACTTTGTCCGAAACATTGTAATATCGCCTAACAGGCGTCATGTCCTGTACTACATGCTAAATGTTGCTGTTGACCAGGGACCCCTTGTAAAGCGCTTTGAGCACATTTAGTGGATATTGCGTTATATACAGCTCAAGAAAGAAGAATAGAAGAAAAAAAAAACATCCTTACCATACCTCGACTGATGGATCGAACCTCAAACCTTCTGATTACCGATCACACGTGCTGCCATTCCCCTTTAGAGGCTCACGATAGTTGGGACAATTTTAATACTTATATTCTTCACGAGGTTACGAAGGTCTAAGGTTCGATCCCCCGTCGTGCCAGACTGATATTTTTTTAGGATGTTTTTTTTTTTTCTTTCTTCTATTTTACTTTCTTGCCTTGTCTGGCACCTTTCATAATAATATACACTAGTTCAGATCTTTAAATGGTAATTCACTTGAACACGATTCTTGCTGTTCGTTGTTGCCTTTTTTAGTTTTTATAAAAATGTATTCACCCCTTCTAAGAATCCATTAATTCTATTAGATACTACAATCCAATACTGTGTTACTCCGTAAAAAAAAACGTATTTACAATTTTGACCATAAAATCTTCTTCAAACATCAATCGATTAAAATAAACCTCATTTTTGCCAAAAACTCACTAACCTTGAATTTCACAAAAGTTCCAGTTTTTTGGGATTTTTTTCCCCAACATGAGGGTTATTTAAATCGATCGATATTTGAAAGGGACGAGTTGAGTTAGTTTTCTGTCCAAAATTTTAATTAATGTGTTTTTTCAGAGCACGGTATAATGCGTGTCATGCACCAATTTATTGGGATATTTGGATTTTGTTGTTGTGTTGTTTACATGTGTTAATTGCAAACCGGATGCGCGCTGGCATTCGTGTATGAATTATATAACGGCGTTAGCGCTAAGCATTATAATATGACATAATTACAATAATAATAATAATAATATTTATCACGTGACACTAGAAAGAATAAATGTTACATATCGTCCCCAAACGGTAGTATTATGTTTGAATGCGGCTATGTGGTCTAGTGGTATGACACTCGGAAGGTCCTGCGTTCGAGACTCGGCGGCACATAGTTGAGAGTCCTTGTAGAAGGCTCTCTACTCACATTCTCTCACCGTACTCATGTTTAAAATGAGTACCTGACTGTTAACAGCATTGTCTCTGTCCGAAAATAATTGTAACATGCCTAACAGGCGTTGTCTCGTCCTAAATGTTAAATGTTGCTGTTGGCCAGGGACCCCCTGTAAAGCGCTTTGAGCACATTTAGTGGATATTGCACTATAAAAAGCTCAGTTTTTTATGTAACCAATTGTCAAAAAATGCCTTTAAATCAATATTGACCCGGAAACGTAAAACTATATTTTTGTCACTTTATGAAACTACAGCTATTATTGTCTTCAATTAAAGATTTAATATCAACCAAAATTTTATATTTATAGTTTTTATAAAATCTAATTTTAGCAACAACAGCACCTCAACATATCACCGATTGGATTCGGCGGGTTACAAACATAATACAAAGGATGAGCGAATATTATTATTATTATTATTATTATTATTATTATTATTATTATTATTATTATTATTATTATTATTATTATTATTATATTATTATTATTATTATTATTGTTATTATTATTATTATTATTATTATTATTATTATTATTATTATTATTATTATTATTATTATTATTTTTATTATTATTATTATTATCATTACAGTGGGAGGCAGGCAGGGAGTGTGGGATTTCAAGGTGTTGATTACATAACTACATATATTATATCGATCTGTATTGGTTATTGCATGCCTCGTGTCTGGCCCACTGCCGGCTGATTCACCAGTAAACTGCCATTCTCTACATTAGATAATAGAAAAAAAAACACCTATTTAAAAATTTGGCCAGAAAACTCGTCATTCAATTTAAATAACCTTCATCTTGGCAAAAACTCCCAAACCTGGGACCCTAGGATTCCTTGAAGATTTCTCGAAGTCCCAGGTTTGAGAGTTTGTTTTTTTTTTCTTTTATGCAAAGATGAGGGTCATTTAAATCGATGGATATTTATTTGAAGGACGAGTTATTGTTTTATTTCTGGCCAAATTTTTAAATACATGTTTTTCCATGGTATTACCAAAGTTATCTGGTTAATGTTCCCTGAAGTGTTCTCCTCCCACGGCGAGTGTCTTTTGCAACGGCTGAAAATACAGGTTGGTTAAAATGACCCAAATTTTGTGAAAAACACTCTCAAACCCGGTACATTGCAAAGTCCAAGTTTTTAGAGTTCCTTGTTAAGATGAGGGGACATTTGATGTTAATAAATCGATATTTGAAGGTCGAGTTTTCTGGCTAAATTCTTGAAAACTAAATGTGTTGTTTTCCAGATTGAAGCAGTAGATAAAGGCAAAGGCTCTGATAATAATAATAATAATAATACTAATAATATAATAATGATAATAATGATAATAATAATAATAATAATAATAATAATAATAATAATAATAATAATAATAGTAATAATGATAATAATAATAATAATAATAATAATAATAATAATGATAATAATAATAATAATAATAATAATAATAATAATAATAATAATAATAATAATAATATTGATAATAATAATACACATTTATATAGCGCTCATTCTCGTGTAAAACACAAGCTCTGGACACTTTATAATATAAATTATCAATTTAGAGTGGGAAAAAATGCAATGCAATGAATTCATAGCCAAATCAAGGATTCATAGTGTCAATAAAAGCAAATACAGTAAAGATGTGTCTTGGTATTCCTTTAAGTAAAATATGCCCGTCAGCTCAGTCTTTCAAACACACAAAACTGGGAAACTTTATAGGTTTA
>NC_088360.1:107335305-107337805 GCF_034508935.2 Berghia stephanieae
TAGTATGCCCCGGGTTAGTTTTACCCCATGCCTATTCATTATACATTTTTCTGAGACAAATTATAGGCGTAGCATCAAAGCTAATGTTCTTAATGTTTTGACATTGTTATGGTAGTTGAATAAAATATTTATGCACATGCTCTTTTCTAATACATTTTTTTTCCCAATCGGCTTCAACACTCGTCGTAATGACGCATAATAACTTAGTAACTGGCTCTAAACTATCGGATCAACGGCGGACGCCCTCATGAAATACTTCTCCGACGAGCATAAAAGTGTATCCAGAGGAGAGAAACATTATACATCTGATCATGTTTTTGACTTTTATACATTCTAATCACACATGTGAATAAGTTCTATCCAGCATGAAGAATAAAAAGAACCGATTTTCTTTAATTTAGAACCAAGCTTCTCGTTGCTGGGCGGTCGTGACATCATACTATTGAATCCAATTTTGAGAAGTAGCAAAATCTCTAGGATTGAGTGAGTTAAAACTAACATCAATTGACTTCATCTCTAACTTTAAGATTACCTGGTATAATCGATCTGAAATTGCTTCCAATCAGAGTTGATAATTAACAGTTTGAGTACATAGGTGTTGTATCTTAACCTGGATTTTTACAACACCTGCGTACAGGTAAAATACGGAACAGCGCGGAGTGGCTCAGCGGTATGATCTTTGCTTCGTAGCCGAAAGGTACCTAGTTAAGTACGACTTCTACCGGCCGCGTTGTGTGTGTGTGTGTGTGTGTGTGTGTGTGTGTGTGTGTGTGTGTGTGTGTGGCCTTGAGCAAGTCGGCTAGCCTTAGTTCACGTCGCGGCACTGCGGCTGATGCTTGTGCTATTCCATTCTATATATAATATTCTTCAGCAATATACGCTCTTCAAGATAGTGTCAAGTTTGTATAGATAGTATGCGCTTGACTAAGAAGCTCATAACATTGCCATCCGGAAGTATAACGGACCAACACACAAAACTGTGTTTATCCATGAACGTTTATAGTCAGGTTAATACAGTTCAGTGAGCATTACTCATAAACGCGGATGGCAAAAAACAATAACAAAGACATGAGTGACGTCATCTTCGAACTATCTATAGCTCTAACAAAATATTCTTTCGAAATGTTGTGATGCAGACAAGAAATCAGAATGAGAAAATTTTTGGTTGAATCGTAACGAGTGTGACGATTTTTCTATGGTTGGTATGGAAAGGGTTAATGCTACTCTAGTTGAATAATCAATCATAGAGAATTCCTTCAAGTGTAAAAAACCAATTTCAATGAGACAAATCTAAGTTTTGGAGTAAACACAGGAGTCCTTTCTCAGCATCATTTTAACCCTCTCCTTACCGGTACCACCTAGAGCGAAATCGTCACATTTGTTACCACACAATATAGAATTTTGTCTTACTCAAATAATATTTCATCGAGAGAAAGAGTGTGGGGGTTGGGGGGAGGGGAGGAACAATAGAGGCGCAATCGCCAGTGGAGTAATAATAAATACATTTTCGTTATTTTATGTTAGGGTCACAGGTTAAAGTTCGTCTTTTCAGGAATTGATGGTTCTATATAATTCAATTTTACGTAGACATTATTATATTCCCCACGCGACCTTCCAATTCAACCTGTATTGTGATATAATATAAAGGACAAACACAAAGACGAAATGAAAAAAAATAGCAATACACAATTTTATTTTCATAATGTCGACATATTTTCATTCCCGATTCATTATATTTATAAAAAAATGATATTTGATAAAATGGTAAAAATCTTAGATAACATCATCCTTTTCTCAATTTGGCCATACATCTCTTTGGTACATAAAAAAAATATGAAGTGAGAAGGAAAGTGCCAGAAGACAACTGTTGTCAGAGAAATATGTGACCCATCGTCTCGAAACGGTATTGTGTGGGAACGAACCAGATGCTTAAAAGGTGAATTTAATGTTTAAACTGGTCAAAAATATAAATTGTTGGCATCAGCACCCTAAAATATGGCATCCATTCTCCTCAATAAAACATACAAACTCAACAGAATGATATTTCTGGCTATGAATTCAATTTTCAACATCTTAACCATCCCGACTTAATAGCGTTTTGAGGCGAATGGTCACATATATACTTCGCGGCGGCAATGGGGGCTCGAACCCGCGACCATATTGGTACGTCAACTCCGTCTGGCCGGGGAGATCGTGACTCTATCGTATGAGCTATCCACGCCCCCCACCATCAAAAATTAAAAAAAAGAAAAGAAAAAAAAAGTCGCTTCAAATTCTAGTCTATCTAGAGCCACTTCTTCCCGACTTCTGGAGGATCCAAACATTGGTATTGATTGATAGACCAAAATGCTCCCCAAACTTACCCAAAAGTTTTAAAGTAAAAGATTATATTAGAAGTCCCGGGTTTCAGATTTTTTGTTGTTGACATCTTTATGGTCATCTTAATCAATCGATGTATGAAATAAATTCTTACTAGCCAAAATAATTAATAATTGTCAGT
>NC_088360.1:107342805-107380305 GCF_034508935.2 Berghia stephanieae
GTTCTACATACATGTTACGTGTTGATGTTGGTCAGAAACCCTTTATATAGCGCTAATGATACTTTAACTCTCTCCTTACCGAACATTTTCAGGATTTTTCCAAAGTGTCATAGCTATTCAACACAAAATTGATTTCTTTACACTTTAACTCAGAAGCAAAAAGAACATACAATGTATAATTTTGTGAAGAAAAGCAAGCTTTACAAAACAGAATCAAGTTCTTATGGCTATAGGGAATGAGATTAGCCGAAGAGTAGCGTCCCTTGATTGGACGTTACCTTACAGAGAGAACGTCAATTTGGTTTTGAAGTGTCTCAAGCCGCTTTCACCGGAAGCGAGGACCACAGACGCATGCGCACAAACAACATGACGTTCTCTCTCTAATAACTTTTACGCCAGTGACGCCACAGACTATGGGTGATATCCAATCAAGGGACGCTACTCTTCCGCTAATCTCATTCCCTATAACAAAGATTTTTCCCCAAATTTTGTGATTTACACAATAAATCTGAAAAATAAAAAATGTTCATTGAATCGTAACGAATGTGACGATTTTCCTAAAGTTGGTAAGGAGAGGATTAAGCAAGAGACCGACCACAAGCAGCAAGGCAGATTGAGCACACAGCTGTTAATATTCTCGCGCTGAGACAGGAAGGAATAAATATTGTAACGTGCAGACTGTCCCCGGGGTATGTATCTGTGTGCTCATCCAAATCACACCCATCACAGATTGGGTCTGAAGACACTGGTGGTGCTGGGACAGATTAACAACAACAAAAAATCAAAACAAAACAAAACAAACAAAAACGCTTTCATTTTCCGCTGAATGGGTCTTAATTCGGCTTGAGCCAAATAAGGAATACTCCTTTATCACATGGCGGTCGATCCGCGGGGATGTTTTTTGTTTGTTGGTTTGTTTTGTAACTAAAGTCAAGGAATTTTGAGAGTAATCAATGACTTGATGGGTATCAATGATTGTACTGGGCGGATTATGAATGTACGCTATCGCTCTCAACTGGAACATTTTGTTTTTAGATTTCATATGTGACCTCTCGTCTCAAAACGGTGTTAAGTCGGGATGATTAAGTTGCTGAAAATTGAATTTGTAGCCATAAATATCAGACTTGCGTTGAGTTGTAATGCTTTATAGAGTAGAATGAATATTATATTTTAGAATTCGTATTGTTGACCAGTTTAAGGTTAATTTGACTTTATAGCGTCTGGTTCATCCTGACATAGTACCGTTTTGAGACGTTGGGTCACATATTCTCGATGTTTTGTTCCAAATATACAAAATAGTACCCGACTGAAGTGTTATTTTACAGTTTTGAGTTCTGTTGTATTAAAAAAAGAATTGGCCAGAAAACTCGTCCTTCAAATGAAATTATATCGATCGTTTAAAATAACCCCCATCAGTTTTGATTTGAACGTCTTTGCCAAGATGAAGGTCATTTCAATCGATCGATATTTGACGGACGAGTTTTCTGGACTAAATTTTTAATATTTTTTTCTTTTTCAGAGTGTTCTTGAATTAATGTTTATTATTACGACATCTAAGGTTGTGGTTGACGGTATATTCCTGGGGTCGTGGATAGCTCATACGGTAGAGTCACGATCTCCCCGGCCAGGCGGGTTGTCGTACCACTAAGGTCGCGGGTTCGAGCACCCATCGCAGCCGCGAAATTTTTATCCTCTGTTGTCTTCTGGTATTTCCCTACTCGCTTCACTTCTTGTTATTCGTGAAATAAGCATTACTATTTTATTCTTTGGTTACGTAATACCGCTATGTGGTCGTGTGGTCGCTTTCGGATCGGAATGTCCTTCGTTCGAGCCTCGCACTGCGCATTTTGTTGAGTCCTTGGAAAAGGCTCTTTATAATCTCTCCCCGTAATCATCGTAAAATGAGTACCTGGCCGTCAACAGCGTTGTTTCTGTCGGGAAAAAAATGTAATATCGCCCAACAGGCGTCAACAGATACTCCTTTTACACCTGAGTACGGTGAGAGAATGTGAGTAAAGAGCCTTCTCCAAGGACTCAATTATGCGCCGAGCGAGGCTCGAACCCAGGACCTTTCGATCCAAAAGCGACTGTCTTCCCACAAGACCAAATCGCCGTCCTATACTTTTTAAAAACTCAATTGTTTAAAAGCCACCAATCCAACGTGCTGTGTAAACAGATATCACCCCTGCAGTTCAAATTAACACATTGAGGTTTTTTATAATCTTTCGAGGGGATACAAAAAAGTGTCAACAAAATATGGACTTGAACCCTAGATCTTAAAGGTGTTACAGTGCAATCAATATCCCATGCCATATTGGGCCATTCCCCCCCCCCCCCCCCTCGGCAAACATATATAGCAATACTTAAGAATTTATAATTATCGGGTAAAAACTACAAAATTCACCTCTTAAATAGACTATCACACTTTTACTTTGTTTGGTTTTTTAATTATTTTTTTTTTGTTTTGTTTTGTTGTCTTTTTTTTTTTGAAAAAAAAATTCTGGGTTTGTTTTGTTGTTTTTTTTTTGTTTTTTGTTTTTTGTTTTTGTTTCGACTATTTTTCTTTCGTCGGTAAAACGTTACGGACAATAACAGAACAAGTAATTATCGCCGCCATTCATTTCTATTAAGGAACCAGAACCAAATTTCATTCCATTCACACGTTCATCACAATCTACTCACCCCCAAGGGGAATTTCCTTGTGTCTTTATCTATTTATCGGGGTGCATCAATCTATAAATTATTGTCTCCCTCCCTAGCCTGCTTACACGAGTACTTTACTTTACTACAACTACAACAACCTCCAGTCTGTAATCAGAATAATAAAGTTAGTGGCCAGTGGCTACATACAGCATGGCAGAATAATGATAAAAAAACAGATAAATATATAAAAAGGAGAAAATGGTTTAGATTTTCATGTTTTCTTTTCTTTTATATTGGAGAAAAAAAAAAGCAAAACAAAACAAAACAAAAACAAAAAAAAGAAAAAAATACCCATAAATCTCCGGCCCATTCCCAGAGGGTAGGTGATGAAGAATTTGGAGATCGTGACGTGATTCGAATAGAATGGAATGGAGGAGTGTGTGTTTGTGTGTTCGTGTGTGTGTGTGTGCGTGTGCGTGTGTGTGTGTGCGTGTGTGTGTGTGTGTGTGTGTGTGTCCGGGCGTCATTAAAAAACGAAGTACTCGGAAAATTGTTTGCGGTGACCTGGGGCTATATTGGTAGAAATGGTTCGGATAGGGGAAGAGAAAACAGAAGAAGAAGCGAAAGAAGCTGATGAAAACCTTATAAACTTTACCAACATTATTTTGAAAAAAACACGTATTTAAAACTTTTGGCCAGAAAACTCTTCCTTCAAATATTGTTAGACCAAAATGACCTTCATCTTGTCAAAAAACTCTCAAACCTGGGATTTTCGCGAAGTCCCAGGTTTGAGAGTTTTTGACAAGATGATGGTCATTTTAGTCGAATGATATTTGAAGGAAGAGTTTTCTGGCCAAAAGTTTTAAATACGTGTTTTATTATAATTTCTTTTTTCAAAGTACAGTAGTAAAATGGAAGACCTATAAGGTAGTATAGAGGGATAGAAAGGAAATAATGATTAGGGTGGGGATAGGGGGTAGGGGGGGGGGAGTTAATATACTTTGTACGGAATGGATTGTATCGACGTATATATATATATATATATATATATGCAGGTCTTAAATCTGAACGCAATTATGGGCCTAATTTAACATTGTTGTAATGGACAATATTTTCGCGTCTTCCAATGGGATTTATTTCCATTACAACAATGAGCCCATAATGAATTGGGTTGTCTGACCTGCAAATAAGTGTACGTTAGGTTTTATAAATCTGCTTGCTACGGAATGGATTGTATCAACATGTATATATATGCAGGTCTTACATCTGAACGCAATTATTGGCCTAATTTAACATTGATGTAATGGGTAATATTTTTGCGTCATCCATTTGGATTTATTTCCATTACAACAATGAGCCCATAATGAATTGGGTTGTCTCACCTGCAAATAAGTGTACGTTGGATTGTATAAATCTGAGATGGGATGGGATCACTGGAGGGGTGTATGAGGGTTAAAGTTGTTTACTTAGAATTAAGTAGTACGTAGACTGCTGTGATGCTGGTTTATTATGAACAGACTTGAGGAGTTAGGATAATGGCCTACATTGTCTGTGATGAATAGATCGTTTTAAAATTTGTTTTCCTTGTTTTTGATCACATTAATTTACACTTTCTTACATTTAGTCATGGAATACAAGTGTTTTGTACTCAACTGTACTCTAACACACACACACACACACACAAACACACACACACACACACACACGCGCGCGCACACACACAAAATTTAGGTTTGGATCAGAAAACCCTTTCTTGAAATATCGATTTATTATCGATCTCCTATTCATAGATCGATATTCTTGAAGGACGAGTTTTTTGTCCAACCTTTTTTTTTAATGTGTTCATTTTCAGAGTACTGCAGAATTGTGAGTCTGAAGTGGTTTAAATTACAGCGATGCTTAAAAGTTTAAGGTGCCAGAAACTTCTTGTTTGTTATTGACTTCTACTTTGTCATTGACTTCTACTTTGCCATTGATTTGACATTGACTTCTAGTTTGCCACTGTTTTCTCATTGACTTCTAGCTTTTCATTGACTTCTAGTTTGTCATTGACTTCTAGTTTGTCATTGACTTCTAGTTTCTCATTGACTTCTAGTTTGTCATTGACTTCTAGTTTCTCATTGACTTCTAGTTTCTCATTGACTTTTAGTTTGTCATTGACTACTAGTTTCTCACTGTCTTCTAGTTTGTCATTGACTTCTAGTTTCTCATTGACTTCTAGTTTCTCACTGTCTTCTAGTTTGTCATTGACTTCTAGTTTCTCATTGACTTCTAGTTTCTCATTGACTTCTAGTTTCTCACTGTCTTCTAGTTTCTCATTGACTTCTAGTTTCTCATTGACTTCTAGTTTCTCACTGTCTTCTAGTTTCTCATTGACTTCTAGTTTCTCATTGACTTCTAGTTTCTCACTGTCTTCTAGTTTCTCATTGACTTCTAGTTTCTCATTGACTTCTAGTTTCTCACTGTCTTCTAGTTTCTCATTGACTTCTAGTTTCTCATTGACTTCTAGTTTCTCATTGACTTCTAGTTTCTCATTGACTTTTAGTTTGTCATTGACTTCTAGTTTCTCATTGACTTCTAGTTTCTCACTGTCTTCTAGTTTGTCATTGACTTCTAATTTGTCATTGACTTCTGATTTGTCGAAAGTGAGTGTCATACTACAAGACTACTGGCCGAGTTTTGTTTCTCTACGTTATTGTAGAGAATAAATATTATTATTTCTTGCATAGCAAACCACTGATGATGATCCTAAATTAACTTTTCGTGGTACTAATCCTACCTACGTAATAATAATAATAATAATAATAATAATAATAATATAATAATAATAATAATAATAATAATAATAATAATAATATAATAATAATAATAATAATAATAATATAATAATAATAATAATAATAATAATAATAAATAATAATAATAATAATAATAATAATAATAATAATAATATTAATAATGCGTAATTTATATTGCGCCCCTTCCCCCCCCCCCCTCCCCCAAAGTGCTTGGAAGCGCTTATACATATATATGCACATGCGATCATTTATTATCTATATCATATCATTCATTAAAATCAACAAAATCACTCACAGAAAACTGAAAGGAAGTACTTTGTCTTCAAAAGAGGCTTTAAAGGAGGACAGAGAATGACGGTGTCTAGTGTCTGCTGAAAAAGCGTTCCCACCGAGGGAGTAGAAACCAATTTGAATCGATGGGTAACAAATGTGACCCTTCTTCTCGAAACGGTATTATGTCGGAATGAATGGGACCCCGAAAAGTGACTTTAGAATTAAATTGAAAGTAAATAGCAGTTTTTGAGCTTTTGCATTGTGAGAAATTGTCTTCATTCTTTAACATAACAAATCGAAACAAACCCCAAGTTTTATGTTTTTGTCAATAAATTAAATTTTTTGCACCCAAGTCATCCCGACATAATACCGTTTAGAGACGGTGAGTCACAAATATGGTTACGAAAGACCTTTTAGTCCTCTTCTGTGGTGTTGTTTGTTATCGTCGCTGCTTCTGATGCTCTTGTTATCGTTTTTGTCCTTGTTAATTGTTGCTGCTGTGAAATCAGATTTCAACAATGAATGAATGAATGAATGGGCAAGGATTTTAAACGCAGACGATAATAGATGTTGTTGTTGTTGTTGCTGTTGTTGTTGTTGTTGTTGTTCTTATGCTGCGGCTGCTGCTGTTGTTGTTCATCCCGTATGCGTTAAATGGATTTTTTTCCAAGTGATTGAATGGTGGAGAAGCGATCTGTGTCTTACACGCTTAACGGACGTTGTCAACGAATAGAGGTCAAGGTCAACGATTGTCTATGCTATTGCTTTTGTTGATGGTGTTTTGATGTTGTTGTTGTTGATGATGATGATGATGATGGTGACGATGATGGTGACGATGATGATGATGATGATGATGATTGTGATGCTGCTGATGATAATGATGATGATGATGATGATGATGATGATAATGATGATGATGATGATGATGATGATGATGATGGTGATGATGATGATGGTGATGATGATGATGGTGATGATGATGATGATGATGATGATGATGATATTTTCGCTATTGTTCTCAGTGTTGTCGTTCTTATTTTTATTGTTGTTGTTGTTCTTGTTGTTTGTTTATTTATTTTTTGTTTATTGTTATTGTTTATTACGATTCCTGCTGCTATTAAGGAAAGGTTAGATTATGATAATCCTTAGAAATCTGAACGAAAACGATGAAATGAAAGTATTAGAAATTCACACGCATGTTCCCATTGTGATTGTGTGAAAGGAAAATAAGAAAATGAAGAAAATTTAATATTTTTTTAGTGATAGAAATTTTACAGTGCGGCAGAGAAAAAAAGCTGTTTGGAAAAAATGACAGACGAAAATGAAGTTGACGTCACTCAAGTCTTTGATATTTTTTTGCCACCCACGTTTATGAGTAATTCTCACTTAACTGTATCATCCAGACTATAAACATTCATAGTTACACACAGTCAGTTCCCGGATGGCAGTGTTGTGAACTTCTTAGCCAAGCGCCTACTATCTATAGACAGTATGCGATTGGCAAAGAAGCTCATAACATTGCCATCCGGAAGTATAACGGACCAACACACAAAAATGTGTGTATACATAAACGTTTATAGTCAGGTTAATACAGTTCAGTGAGCATTACTCATAAACGTGGATGGCAAAAAACAATAACAAAGACCTGAGTGACGTCATCTTCGAACTATCTATAAAGAGTAAATGAGATTTGTAAAAATTACTTTATAGATAGTTCAAAGATGACGTCACTCAGGTCTTTGTTATTGTTTTTGCCATCCGCGTTTGTGAGTTGTTCTCACTAAACTGTATTAAGCAGACTATAAAAGTTCATGGTTACACAGAGTTTGTGTGTTGGTCCGTTATACTTCCGGATGGCAGTGTTGTGAACTCCTTGGACAAGCGCATTCTATCTATAGATAGTTTGAAGATGACGTCACTCAGGTCTTTGTTATTGTTTTTTGACATCCGCGTTTATGAGTAATGCTCACTGAACTGTATAACCTGACTATAAACTTTCATAGATACACACTGTTTTGTGTGTTCGTCCGTTATACTTCCGGATGGCAATGTTATGAGCTTCTTAGCCAAGCGCATACTATATATATAATCATTGGAATAAAGAACACAGACAATTTCAATTAGAGTTAAAGGCAGACATGTTACTTGCTTAAAGTATTCGTGTTATTTTCCAATTTGGAATTTGTACTTGATTTTTTTAAAATTTTAGTTTTGATTTGGATAGTGCATTATTTATACGTATAAAACTGCAAAATTTCTTTTAAGATATCAATCGGTCATAATGATTAAGTATATTTTGAAAAAGCAGGAGAAAGTAAAGGTATAAAAACAATATCGATGGCGTCGCGCGCAAACCGTCTAAGTCCGCAATCGGCATGAAATCGTTTTATTGGCTTAATTCATTCTTTCCCCTACGATACACCATGTCTATTAATATCTAAGAAAACGCGGAACTCTAAATTGGCGAACTTGACATGCGATCAAACCGTACAAGTCCATTGGATCTTTAAATTGCCGGTCTCAAAACGTCTATCTCCGTTGTGATTCATTTTTGATTGTTTCAACGTCAGGTGATTGGTCTCAGTTACAACAGTGCCTTTTCCTCAACTTGATGAGTTTTAAAAACATCTCAGCCAATAGCATCATTGTTTAAATCATAGACTGGCTCATGTATTTATTTGATCTTTTTAATAATGTATCATTTATCATAACATCCTACTTTCATTTCTTGATATTGATATTGAGAGGTATACTTCAAATGTAATGTTACACTGTTGGCATAATGAAATACACCCAAGAAAAAAAATGATTCTTAAAATTCTCTAAAAGTTATTAAAATACATGGACTGATATTGCTCTAATAGCTTTTGTTCTCTGTCATTATTGAAGATAATTAGCTCACTTGTTTTATTTTACTTATGTCAACTGCTTAACGTCATGCTGCCTTACAGCCGTGGTAAACGACTGCTTCAACTCGGTTTAGAGACTCAGAAGCAAGCCAAAAGACGAAGGCTTCTCGAATCACCTGATGTGCAATTGCACAGAGAAACCCTTGAGCCTTTTCAGGACATTCTGAATCTATCTGTCTCGGAATTGATTGATGTACAATCTGACATGGATATTTCGTTTAGTAATGATGAAGAAATGTTTAACTTTAGTAATATTAGTAGTGGTGAGATGGAGAGTGAAAGCGGTAAAGAAGGTGATGAGATGGACAGTGAGAGGATCAGAAATGATGAGGTGGAGAGAGACAGGGGAAAAGATGATGAGGTGTACAGCGGTATGGTGTAAGATGAGGTGGACAGTAACAGTGGTAGGGCAGCTGGAGGTAGGGTGGAAGATAATGAGGTGGACAATGACCATATTAGGTTGGAAGGTTAAGAGGTGGAAAGTGACCATGGTAGGGTGGAAGGTTAAGATGTAGACAGTGACCACGGTATGGTGGAAAGTGTAGATGTGGCAGTGACCGTGGTAGAGTGGAAAGTGAAGAGGTGGACAGTGAGGAATATGATGAGGTGGACAGAGTAGGATAGAAGTTTGAGGGAACCAAAAGTAGAAAAATCTCGAAGAAATATTTGAACAAACGCTTAACGGAGCAAGGCAAGGCTTATGTTGGCAGACGATTAGACAATGAGTCAAATAAATCTGTTCAATCATGAAAATAGGCAGTCTCAATGGGGGGTCGATGCTCGTGTAAAGCACAGTATCACCAATGCAAGAAGATAAGTGACGAAGACCGAAGCAAGATATTTAATGAGGTGTGGCAGTGGATGAGTTGGGATGAGAGGAATGTGTACAGCATGTGCTACTTGTTCCTGCACTGAAAGCTTCTGCACTGTATACTAAACTGCAGGTGCATAATTAGTATTCAATTTCTAATTTAGGGACTGGTGACTGTCTTTCCTGTCTCTGGAACGAGCCAGTGGGGGCATTCACTGCTAATGAGTTTGCGACATGTTTATATGAGTTTCACGAATAAAAAAGATCATTTTGATACAGTGGCCGTGATCTCTGATGACCCCACTTATCAAAACTGTAACCGTATGTTAGCCACAGCTCTGAGATTGTTTTCCATCAAATATGAAAAGATTTTGGTGTAAAAAATCTTGGAGCGGGGTTACACGCAGATGAGGTTGATAGCGTACATGCGACAGTTGAAAGACAACTGAAGAATGCTCACGTCTATTCACCTCTTGATTACGTGCAATTGATAAGGTCAGCAAGAAGGAAGCAACGTACCTATCAAGTTAAGTACTTGAAATTCCAATTCTTCAAATACTTTGAAACATTTGGCACAGAAGAGATTAAAAGTATAAACCCTGGAGCTGGGGAAAAAGTCACAGACATTTGTGCCTTAAAATAGTGTCCTTTTGGGTCAATACATTTTTAATTTAATTTTCCAGAGGATTGGATAAATCTCAAATTAGGGCGTGGGGATCAAATCCCTTCCAGTAATAAATAGTTTTTAAAAGAATATTTCAATTGTGAGTTATTACCTGTTACACAATTCACTTTAATAAATCAATCTGAAATGAATTTAAAGATATTTTGCAATTTTATATCAAGTGTTTCAAGGACCGACAATACTTGTTCCCATGCTAAATACTTCAACTGGGGTCTCCCTCTTGATCCCTTTCTTTTGGGTGTTCAAAAGATGGAGGGGGGGGGGGGGGGGGGGGGGTTCGCAGCTTCTAAGTACAAGATCATTGTAAAACGTCTTTCATTTACTTTCCATCTTCCAATAGAATAATTTCCTCAAGCACTTTCTTCTATTCTTTAAGCTTCCTGTGAGTGTTAGACGGTACTTTTATAATATACTGTGTCGACTGACTATTGATGTAGGGTTTGTGCAGATCGGATACGTAAAGTGATAATAAAACACTCCACTTATATAGCGATTATCCACGAATACCCTAAGCGCTTCACTATTTACTCCCCCCGGTTGAAAACAGACACAGAACACAATGGAAATGACACTACGTTAGTTAGGCGTCTTACAATTATTCGGACAAAGCGGAGCTGTCCTTATGGCCAGGTACTCATTTACACCTATGTCGAAAGGAGTAATATCTGTAAAGTGCCTTAATTGAGGACACAACACCCGGAAAAGACAAACACAAATGGTAACCCATCTGTTCATTCAGCACGTCTGTGGACGCTTGAACTTCATTTAAGACGAGACTCACTGACCACCGATCTAGGTTCCACAATTCTAAAAAATTGCTTGATTCCCCACTGGTCACTTAGTTTTTTAAATATATAAATCAAAAAACGAAAGTCTTGCAAGTTGAAATAACCAGTCTTACAATGTCCATGTATTGCAAGATGTAATAACCCACGCACAATCCATCCAAGTCCCATGCGAATAACCACAACTCTCGTTCACAAACCGTCTAAGTCAACAACACATCAAACCGTCTAAGTCAGAGAAACTTTGTCGACGTGCAAAACGTACAAGTCCGATAAATAATGAATGCACAATAAAAGAACCAAAATTATGGTATCAGTGATTGTATTGAGTCATAATTGGCTTGAATTAGCCTATTAAAATCTGAAATTGATATTTCATTTACCGATTAACGGTTTTATCGCTCTCCTGA
Organism: Berghia stephanieae; assembly: GCF_034508935.2. Classification (NCBI taxonomy): domain Eukaryota; kingdom Metazoa; phylum Mollusca; class Gastropoda; order Nudibranchia; family Aeolidiidae; genus Berghia; species Berghia stephanieae. The sequence continues at coordinate 107,354,120 of NC_088360.1, forward strand.
AAAACTACCTCTTCTGGACATAGACGGTTTGCGCGCGACGCCATCGATATATTAAAGAATAAATCTACATAATTTGGATAATGTTTCTGGTGCAATATTCTTTTGCACTGTAATATCTCATAATTTATTAAATATATATATATATATATATATATATATATATATATATATATATATATATATATATATATATATATATATATACATACATATATATTTATAAAAGCGGAATTTGCGATTTCCTTCGGGACAAAACATACCCATTTCCCTGAGTGCAATCAACAGTAACATCTCGTACCATTCATAGATAAATCATGTTGTTACGTGTTTATCGTTATCTTGTACAAACAAATATATACATACTGTTTATATTATTACTATCATTATTATTATTATTATTATTATTATTATTATTATTATTATTATTATTAACCAGTAAACATCGCACTCTAAAAAGACACGTATTTAACAATTTGGCCAGGAAATTCACACTTCAAATATCAACCGATTTAAATGACGCTCAACTTAGAAAAAAAAAACAAACAAAAAAACAAAAAACAAAAACAGAAACACACAAACCCGGGACGTCGCGGAGTCTTCAAGTAACCCCAAGTTTGAGAGGGTTTTTTTTTTTTTTTTTTGCCATGATGAGAGTCATCGATCTATATTTGTGACCCATCGTCTGAAAACGGTATTATGTCGGAATGAACCATATGCTTAAAGGCCGAATTAAATGTTAAACTGATCAAAAATATAAATTGTTGGCATTAGTGCCCTAAAATATAGTATTCATTCTTCTCAATTAATCATATAAACACAACACAAGTCTAATATTTCTGGCTACACATTCAATTTTCAACATCTTAACCAATCCGACTTAATACCGTTTGGAGGCGAAGAGTCACATTTGAAGAATGGATTTTCTGGCCAAATTTTTAAATGTACGTCTTTCTAGAGTTTGGCTGTTAACTGGTTAATACTGTCTGTCTGATGTTCTGAAGATTTGTAGGGGATATCGCCAATTGCCAACTCAGCCGTGTACGATATCTCTACCTCTCGTTAATGAATATTTAATAATGACATAGATAAAACACAGCGGGCGGACATGTCTGATAGCGTCCGTGGTGAGGACGAAGATTGAATAACAAAATAACAGCGGAGAACTACTCATGATAAGGCCGTTGCTGAAACAATAACAATACAATGTCGAGGGGGTATAGATAGAATGAAGTTGACGTCACTCAGGTCTTTGTTATTGCTTTTTGCCATCCACGTTTATGAGTAATAGTCTCTGAACTGTATTAAGCCGACTATAAATGTTCATGTATACACACAGTTTTGTGTGTTGGTCCGTTATACTTCCGGATGGCAATGTTATGAGCTTCTTAGCCAAGCGCATACTATCTATAGATAGAATGAAGTTGACGTCACTCGGGTCTTTGTTATTGTTTGTTGCCTCCTCCGCGTTTATGAGTATTTATCACTAAAACTGTATTAACCAGATGATAAACGTTTAAGGTAACAGATTGTTTTGTGTGTTGGTCCGTTATACTTCCGGATGGCAATGTTGTGAGCGAGCTTCTTAGCCAAGCGCACACTATCTATAGATGCATTGCGTTTGGCTAAGAAATTCACATGATTGCCATTCGGAAGTATAACGGGCCAACACATAAAACTATGCGTAATATTGAACATTTATAGTCTGGTTAATACAGTTGAGTGAGAATTACTCATAAACATGGATGGAAAAAACACAAAAAAAAAAAAAAAACAATAACAAAGATCTGAGTGACGTCAACTTCGTTCTGTCTACAGAATCTGCCTTTGAGCTCGTTGAATCCTTTGAAGAGATCGAAGTGTTTAGTGCACTAATTAGTAAAATGAATTCTTAGCGTTAAAAATAGCGTTGACTTTGTGCAAATTAAAATTGAAGGCTGGTTTTCCAAAAGTCGTTAAGTCCATTTTTCTACTTTTTGAGATTTTTCACCCATGAGATGAATTGAAATGTAAATTATATTTTAAGCTTCAAATAGCACAATTTACTTAGATGTTGTGTGAATTTGAAGTTAAAATATGATAAGATAAGAGGCCGAATGAGACATTTTAGGGAAGAAAATCCTCAATATTTCAAAATGGGAAAAACGGAGTTAGGGAGTTTTGAAAAACCCCTCTTTTTGCAACTGGGGCCACATATCTTCTTTCATGCAAAGTGGTGTTGTTGGCTTAGACCAATGCTCTCTCTATATATATATACTCTAGGCTGCTATGGCTTAGACCCATAAAAAACTCCTTTATGCACATTTAGTGAATATGATATATAAGCAATTCGATTAATGAATATATAATATTTAATAGGGATGATAGTGAGGAGGTACACTTTGGTGATAACAACCTTGGCTGGGACGAAGATTGAATAACAAAACAGCAGACAACTGATAAGGCCGCCGCTGTTGAAACAATAAAAATGCCAGGGTGTCAAGGAATTCCGTCGAGTCCCGCTCTGAGCTCGCATAGTTGAGTCCTTGGAACAGGCCATTCCATCACATTGTCTATCTACCTCACTTATGTATATGTAAAATTAGTACCCAGCCGGCAACTATGTTTAATAAAATAAATAAAAATAAATAAAATTCCCTTTATTCATCCCCAATGGGAAATTTGTCTTTTAAGGCATATTCCAAGGGAAGACTGGAATAACCCAGGCGTCGGCCGCAGAGCAGCGCCGCAAAGTGAGCTAGGGCGAGGTGACTTGCTCAAGGCCGCACAACTCAGCGGGTACGAAGCAAAGACCGTACCACTGAGCCACGCTGCCGCTTGATATGTTGAAAGAAAAACTTGTATCTGCGCAGTATTGGGGGCCTTGCTTCATCCTTCACGCAAAGTCTTGGTGTTGTTAAAGATCTGAAACAAGTGTGTATGAAAAGTGCCAGAAAAAAGCAAGAAAATAAATACGAGTACAAGAAAATAAAATCATCCCCAAAAAATCAGTCGACCTTGACTGGGGAATCGAACCTCCGACGTTATAATCACCCGTTAGACGTGCTACCATTACACCACAGAGGCCCTCGACAGTTGGGACAAGTTTAATATTTATACACTTCACAGGGGTACGCGTTTTACCGTGGCCTTCGTAAAGTTATGGCCTGACACTGACCAAAAAATGACGTCAAAATGCCAGTCTTTTGCCACAAAAGAAAACAAATCGTGAGATGTATTCAGTAGTTAAACCAATGAAATAACTTGTTTCCATGACCTCTACTAACGACAACTCACTAGTCGGTGCAAAAACCAAATAATGAAGTCAAACTGCCAGTCTTTTTGGGTTTCAGTGTCAGGCTATAACATAACGATGGCTACGGTTTTACGCTGTGAATCCTCGCTTGCATCAAACAACACATACATTGAACACGAGAGGACGAGAACGAAGTCATTTGATTTGCTCCATTATAATTTTTGAACATATTGTTGTTGTTTCTTGGACCGTTTGTAAAGTTGACGTCACTCAGGTATTTGTTATTGATTTTTGCCATCCGCGTTTGTGAGTGATTCTCACTAAACTGTATTAACCAGACTATAAACGTTCAGGTTACACATATTTTTGTGTGCTGGTCCATTATACCTCCGGATGGCAATGTTGTGAGCTTCTTAGCCAAGCGCATACTATCTATATTATTATTATTATTCTTATTACATTACATTATATTATATGATATGATATGATATGATATTATAATTATATTATATTATATTATATTATATATTATTATATATATTATATTATATTATATTATATTATATTATATTATATTATATTATATTATATAAGCCATTTATTCCTTTGTTAAAGAATATTAAATAATTATAAGGCTGAAAGTCAACAGGTAGACGGACATGTGTGATAATATTCGAGGTGAGAGTACGGCTATGTGGTCTAGTGGTATGACACTCGCTTTCGAATTGGAAGGTCCTGGTTTCGAGCCTCCCGTTCGGCGCATAGTTGAGTTCTTGGAGAAGGCTCTTTACTCACATTCTCTCACCGTACTCAGGTGTAAAATGAGTACCTGGCCGTTAACAGCGTTGTCTCTGTCCCAAAAATTTGTAATATCGCCTGACAGGCGTCATGTCTCATCTTACATGTTATGTGTTGCTGTTGGCCGGGACCCCTTGTAAAGCGCTTTGAGCACGTTTAGTGGATATTGCGCTATATAAAAGCTCAAGTTTTTTTTTTTTTTTTTTTTTTTTTTGTGTGTTTTTTTAAAGCCGATTCAGATAGAAGATAACGAGTCAATCCACCCTTTGTTATTCATGCACGCAATCAGAAGTTGGAATCTAGGGGCAGCGTGGCTTAGCGGTACGGTCTTTGTCTTCGTACCCGAAAGGTACCGATTTCGATTACCCGCCCCTTCGCTGTGCGGCTTTGAGCAAGCAAGACACCTCACCCGATCTCAATTTGCACGGCGCTGCACTGCGGCGGACGCCTGGGTGGGTTATTCCAGTCTTCCCTTGGAATAGACCCAAGAGAAAAATGTCCCTTATTGGATGATTAAAGGGAATTTTATTTTATTTAATTATTTAATGCCTCGAGGAATGATGAATTCTACGAGAACTATAGCGATCTTCTTATACTTTGTCTAGGAGCGCCTATGTGGTCTAGTGTTATGACACTCGGAAGATCTTGGGTTCGAGCCTCGCTCGGCGCATAGTTTGAGTCCCTGGAAAAGGCTCTTTAGGCGTTTTCTCACCGTACTCAGGTGTAAAATAAGTACATGGCCGTTAATAGCGTTGTCTCTGTCGAAAAATAAAAATGTTAATATCGACTAACAGGCGTCATGTCTCGTTGTAAATTAAATGTTGCTAATGTGTGAACAGGATAACAGGTGGGGTGGGGTGGGGGCGGGGAGGGGGGATTCGATCTCGTTTTCTTCGTGTGAGATGCGACTACTCTATCAACGGTGCTATACCCCCCCCCCCCCCCCCCCCCTCAACCCTGGCTGACAAAAATATCTTCATTGCCACATTGGCTATAACTGTCACATTGGGAAAACCCGTTAATGCAATTAATTACAAGCTGGGTAGGGCTACACTGCCGTACTCTGGAAAACCCCATATCTAAAAATTTGGCCAGAAAACTCGTCCTTCAAATAGCGATCGATTTAAATCACCTTCACCTTCCAAAAGTCCCAGGTTTGAGAGGTTTTTTTTTGCCAAGATGAGGGTCATTTAAATCAATCGCTATTCGAAGGACGAGTTATCTGGCCAAATTTTTAAATATTGATGGGTTTTTCCAGAGAAGGGCAGCACAGCATATTATCTTGACGCCTGATGGTAGTAGTAAGTGAATTAACCCTTCAAGCACGAGACTTATTTTTATATCCCGAAAACTGAATCTTGATACGATTAATACAATAATAATAATAATAATAATAATAATAATAATAGTATATATAGTAGATAGTAGTATAGTAGTAGTAGTAGTAGTAATAGTAGTAGTAGTAGTAGTAGTAGTAGTAGTAGTAGTAGTAGTAGTAATAATAATATATTTATATAGCGCCTAATAGTTCCAATTAAGATTGCTCATTGGCGCTTTTCATTAGCACACCATGTCGTATCATACACAAATATAGAACTGACATGTCGTTAAATACCACATAAATATGATGTTAAAATAGTATCACATTATAATGAAATAAATTCATAAAAGTCCAAATTATAATATGCCCTACAGAAAAGCTCAAATTTTAACCCTCGTCTCAATAATAATAATAATAATAATAATAAAAAAAAAAAAAAATAATAATAATAATAATAATAATAATAATATAGTATATAATAATATATAATAATAATAATAATAATAATAATATATAATATATAATAATAATAAAATAATAATAAAATAATAAATAATAATAAATAAATAAAATAATGATAATATATAATAAAATAATTAAAAATAATAATAATAATAATAATAAGAAAAGAAGAAGAAGAAGAAGAAGAAGAAGAAGAAAAGAAGAAGAAGAAGAAGAAGAAGAAGAAGAAGAAGAAGAAGAAGAAGAAAAGAAAAGAAGAAGAAGAAGAAGAAGAAGAAGAAGAAGAAGAAGAAGAAGAAGAAGAAGAAGAAGAAGAAGAAGAAGAAGAAGAAAAGAAAGAAGAAGAAGAAGAAGAAGAAGAAGAAGAAGAGAAGAAGAAGAAGAAGAAGAAGAGAAGAAGAAGAAGAAGAAGAAGAAGAAGAAGAAGGAAGAAGAAGAAGAAGAAGAAGAAGAAGAAGAAGAAGAAGAAGAAGAAGAAGAAGAAGAAGAAGAAGAGAAGAAGAAGAGAAGAAGAAGAAGAAGAAGAAGAAGAAAAAATAAAAAAAATAATAAGAAAAAAAGAAATAAAAAAAAATAATAAAAAAGAAAAGAATAAAAAAATAAAAAATGAATAAAAAATAAAATAAAATAAAAAATAAAAAAAATAAAATAAAAAAAAAAGATAAATAAAAAAAAATAAAATAATAAAAATGAAAAAATAAATAAAGTATAAGTAGTAGTATAGAGTAGTAGTATAGATAGTATAGAAGTAGAGTAGTAAGTAGATAGATAATATATTATATAGCGCCAATAGTCAATAAGAATGTCATAGGCGTTCATTAGCACACATGTCGATCATAAAAAAAGAACGACATGTAAATACCAAAAATAGAAAATAATGAAATAATTCTATAGTCCAATTATAATATGCCCTAATCAATGCTCAATTTTAACTCTCGTCTAATAATATAATGATAATAAAATATGCAATATTTCACTTTATTACGCTTGTTCTAACTATCTATGTAACTCTACATTGACTTTTCACTCCTACTTTCTCTCTCTCTCTCTCTCTCTCTCTCTCTCTCTCTATAAAAACATAGATATATTCTCATCTTTATATCACTTCTCTTCTCATATCTTATCTTCCCAAAAGTAAGTGGGCTATTACTATTTTTAGATCCAATACTGATGGAGTTCCAGCCCTTTGTTCATCTAGTTGTAGGAGTACAACAAACAATTCGAGCAAAAAGTAGAATGAATTAAGGTTGACACCACGTGGCGCTTTCTCGTTTGGTTTTGTGCCGCCAGTTTGGTAAAACATTAAGTAATTAAAAATTAAATTCCATTTATTAATTTCATAGGGGAAATTTGTCACTGGGGTCAATTCCAAGGGAAGACTGGAATAACACAGGCGTCAGCCGCAGTGCAGCGCCGCAATTTGATCTAGGGCGAGGTGACTTGCTCAAGGCCACACAGCGCAGAGGCCTGTGATCGAACTCGGTACCTTCCGGGTACGAAGCAAAGACCGCACCGCTGAGCCACGCTAATTAGTACTAATGAAATAATCTCTAACGACTATAAACCCTTAAAAGGTTACACACAGTTTTGTTGTCGTTACGATTGATCAGGTCGATGTACTAAGTGAGTATTTTACTTAAACGTATGCTATCAATAATAGCAGTTAGAATGATGCAATGAAGTATTTCATTAGAGCCGAGTGGTATCTATCCTTTTATCGGATCTCTTCGCAAATTTAACTCACTCCATCCTAAAGATCTTTGCTACTTTTCAAAATTGGAAGAAATTGTATTAAAAATGAGCATGTACATAGATAGTTTTATTCAACTACCATTAACATGCAAAAAACTAAAAACATCAGCTTTGATACTACGCCTATAATTTGTCTCAGAAAAATGTAATAAATAGACATGGGGTAAAAGTAACCCCGGGTAAGCTAAGGATATAGTCGGTGTTAGGGTTGAGTGAGTTAAAAAAAAAAAAAAGGAAAAAAGCAAAATAAAAACAAAACGTATTAAAAATAAACACAAAGAAAGCAACAAAATCATTAAAAAACAAAACCCAAAGAAACAAGAAAGAAAGAAAATATGACGATATAAATGAGATCAATATCGAACACCTCCTGCAAAGAATTAAGTTGTTTTATTGATTATTTACCTATATGTGTATTGTGTGTGTTAATCCGCTCGGCTGGATGCGTTTTGTTTCGCATTCCATTTTCTTTGGCTGCTAATGGAAAGGCTGTGCTATTTTCATTTAACCGATTTCGTAACACTTTCCACTACCGTTGTGTCTATTTATAGGGCAGGCGTGGCTCGGCGGTATGGTCTTTGCTTCGTTACCCAAAAGGCTGCCTTATTCCCCCCCCCCCCCCCCCCCCCCCCCCCCTTCCCCCCCCCCCCCCCCCCCCCGTCGATTGGATTACGAAAAACGTCGCGCTTTTTGCGATTGATTTGATTGATCTTTTTTTTTTTAATGTGCAACTTGTGACAAGAACTTAACAAATACTGCATTACAACTTTGATAAACATACAACAATTGTGGATACTATAGAAGACTACATCGGGTGAGATAGTCACTTCGTTACCCAAAAGGTACAGAGTCCGACTACGTGATCGTTGTGTGTGGCCTTGAGCAAGTCACCTCTGGTCTTAGCTCACTTTGCGGGGCTGCACTGCGGGGACGCATGAGTTATTCCAGTCTCCCTTTTAATAGTCCCTAAAGACAAATTTCCTCATTGGGGGTGAATAAAGGGAATTTATTTTGTTTATTTATTACTAATTATTTCGTCTTGAGTGATCTATATTTAAAGCCAAAGTTTTCTGGTCAAATATAAAAATACAATAATTTGTCAATTGTTGCATTAATGCCTTACTCTAAAATGTTTGGCCAGAAAACTCAAGTTTCAAATATCGATCAATTAAAATGACTCTCATGTTTTGATCCACCAACATCCATATGATAATACGTATTTTTTTTTTTTTTTTCAAAACTAAAAATACTCTCAATAATATGCAAAGCGAAAGTTTTGCTGCCTTCTTAAAAATGTCCAACATTCAACGAAAAGTCCAGGAGCCATTATAACTACCTTTCCCCTTTTCCTTTAAACAAATTATGGTAACCGCATTGAAAAAAAAAAATAATAAATGTCAAAGGTCTGTTCCGAATTGACGGATTTCTTCTTGTGGCTTACATTATAGACTTTCTTCCCATAGTTCATTGCACTCTTTACCAATGCGGACTAGCTATCTCATTTCCGGAATGTAAAAAAAAAAATAATCCCAAAGTTTCCTTTTGAGTTTTCTTTCTCATCGGCCTTTCTAACTCACTTCTTACCCTTTCACCCCCCCCCCCCCCCCTCCCCACCCCCTTTTTGCCTCGCCTGACAAGAATATGAAATATTATACCCCATTCAGTTGCTCAATACATCACTACTTATAACAAATTCACTGCTTTGAAGACACGAATTTTAAAATTTGGCCAGAAAACACATCCCTTAAGTATCGGCCGATTTAAATGACCTTCATGTTGCCAAGAATCCCTTAAACCAGGGACTTAATTATAGACTTCACGAGGTCCGAGGTTTGGGAGGTTTTGCAAAGATGAGATTCATTTAAATCGATCGATGTTTGAGGGATTAGTTTTCTGGCCAAATTTTGAAATTCGTGTCTTTCCAGAATTCATACTGAACTGGTTAAAGCCTGATACTAATAGATTTGGTATATCATAACGCCCCCTCCCCTCTCAACCCCCACCCCTTCTACCAAAATAATTAACGAACACGCAATTTCTCTTTCACCCCATTATTCTCATTCAATTTAAATGCCATTTCTGCCGTTCCCTGTAAAAACCCATGTTTGAAAATTTGGCCAGAAAACTTGTCCTTAAAATATCGATCGATTTATATGACCCTCATCTTGGCACAAACTCTCAACCCTAGGAGTTAAGAAAGACCTTGCGAGTTCGTAGGTTTGAGAATATTTGCCTGGATGAGGGTCATTTAAATCGATCGATATTTGATGGACGGCTTTTATGGCCAACGTTTTTAATCGTGTTTCTTCTTGTTCTTCTTCTTGTTCTTGTTCTTGTTCTTGTTCTTGTTCTTCTTCTTTCTTCTTCTTTTCTTCTTCTTCTTCTTCTTCTTCTTCTTCTTCTTCTTCTTCTTCTTACTTTTAAGTCTGTACCTTCATATTTTGAAGCTCCCACAGACCACAGTATATTTCTTCCATTGGAGATTTGAGACTATTCCACTGTCTTAATGTCGACGGTATGAACGAGTACAAGTGGACATCCACTCTTGAGTGGGGAACCACAAACTTGGACGACCCCCTTACTTTGTTGAATATCACCGAGGGGTAATTTAACTTGATCGTTTAAGGCCTTTGCAAAATATTGTTACAGAGTTTCTTCCATAGCACAACAGGTTAACTGGCTAATACTGTTAGAATTCTTACGGGAAAAAAATGATATTATAGAACGATATCAATAGAGCTTCTCCGCAAATTATTCATGAGAGTTTTGTCTCATGGCACAGACTGTGCTGGATAGACCCACCGGGGGGAATTCGAAGCGTTTAATCTGGTCTCTGGTATGAGAGGTGATGAGGGAAGAGATGGAGGTGGAGGGGGAGGGGGGAAGGGAGGCGGAATGGGGGTTGAGGTGGGAGGAGGGGGAGGGGGGGGGGGGCAGATAAGTCTTTGGATAGTGATCGTACGTGCCTTTTTTTATTTTTTATTTTTTTTTTCACCACGGAAAATCTCTAGTGAGTATGATTGCGGTGGCGTGATGGATTTGGGGTCAGGACGTGAAAGGTGAAGGTGGAGGGGGGGGGGGGGATGGAGGTAAATCTCTCTCCCCCCCCCCCCCCCCCCTCCCCCCCCCTCCCTACCTCTAGGAAAAAAATGGTTGTTTTTTTTGTATTAATTGTTTTTGTTTTTTGTTTGTTGTTGTTGTTATTGTGGTTGTTATTGTGGTTGTTGTTATTGTGGTTGTTGTTATTGTGGTTGTTGTTATTGTGGTTGTTGTTAATGCCTTGGGGGCGTGGTAATTAGTTGTCCACGTCTGTCTCCCTCTTACGCCATGTTATAATGTCACGTGATTATATCCTGATAAAGAGATGGTGACTGTACTGGCTGATGATCTGATCGGTCGCAAACCACTTTTATTAAATTTGGCCAGAATTCTTTAGCTTTATCGTGATACTAGGTCAGATTAAGACCTCCAACTTACGTTAAGAAGTCTAATTCTGAAGAACCCAGAAAGCCTAAAACCTTAAACTTAAATGAAGTCTTTAGACTTTTGCAAACTGAGAGACATTTTAGGTTATGGTTATGTGACGTAAAACTTTTACGGCCAAATTGAAGAAGAAGAAAAAATGGCATTTTCGTGGTTAAGTATTTTTTTGAGTTGGGATTAATCTAGGATTAGTTGTGTGTCTGGGTGTGAGTTTCTCTGGCTATTTCAACATGGTGGCAACGTGTTCATTATTATTATTATTTTTTGATATGTTGAAATATCTATCTATCTATCTATCTATCTATCTATCTATCTATCTATCTATCTATCTATCTATCTATCTATCTATCTATCTATCTATTATCTATCTATCTATCTATCTATCTATCTATCTATCTATCTATCTATCTATCTATCTATCTATCTATCTATCTATCTATCTATCTATCTATCTATCTATCTATCTATCTATCTATCTATTATCTATCATCATCTATCTATCTATCTATCTATCTATCTATCTATCATCTATCTATCTATCATCTATCTATCTATCTATCTATCTATCTATCTATCTATCTATCTATCTATCTATCTATCCATCTATCTATCTATCTATCTATAATCTATCAGTTATCTATATATCTAACTATCTATTTATCTATCTTTCTATCAATCTATCATCTGTCTACTCATCTATGTATCGCTCTATCTATTTATATTCTATTTATCTATCTATCATCTATCAATCAATCTATCTATCTATTTACTCTCTATCTATCTTGCTGTCTCTCTGTCAAAAGCCTAAATCTCGCGACTTAATCTTATTCATAGTTAAAACTTCAACGACACCCTTCTTCGTTTTAGACATTTTGCAAATTGTGAGTCAGGCTGTGTTTGGGATCGTACTAATCGGGGATTACGTTGTGTCGTCGTGTGTTGAGTTGGGGTCCCGATAGCTCAGTTGGTAGAGCACTCACTTTACACGCAAAAGGACCAAGATCGATCCCGGGTCCAGATGTTTCCTGACTCCCCCCCCCCCCCTCCCTCTGTCCACCCAGCAGTGAGTTGGTAGCTCTGCGTCTTTTAGATTTGACGGAAAGTACTTTGCTAACGTCCTGTCCAAAGGATAATAAGTAATGCTATAGAAACCGGGATAAACTCTGTCTCTATGAGCCTAATTACTCTGAAAGACAACTGTTTGTTGTTGTTTTTTTGGTGTGAGTTTCGCTTACCATTTCGCATTTTGTCGGTATGTTTATTATCCCTCCATTTTTATGTGTGTATGTATGTGTGTGTGTGTGTGTGTGTGTGTGTGAGTGTGTATGTTTAAGTTGATCTATCAACCTCTTCACCTATCTATTTTCCTATTCCAACCTTATTCCATGGACTCCCTTCCGGCCGACGACATGCACGAGAACAGAGACAATTGTAGCAACTAAAATAGTGTCGTCCCCCCCCCCCCCCCCACCCCCAGACCAACCCCCTTTATAGTAATATATTATTCAATATATATATACTGATATAAAACAAAGACAATTAAATAAAAGTGCCCTATTTTACTATTAAAGGAAATGTATTTTTACCCTGTCCCTTCCACCTACAGCAAAATCGACACATTTGTTACCACACAATATTCTATATTTTTCTTATTCAGATTTATTTAGCTCATCACAAACTTTGAAGAATGATCTTTGTTTAATCAATAAGAACAAAATGATGTTTTGTAGAGAGCTTGTCTGAGTTTTATATTTTTAAAAATTTTCTTCCGGGTAAGCCTGCCATTTTAGGAAAATACTGAAAATGATAGGAAAGGAAAGAGTTAATTACATAAATAAAACAACGCAAGTCCTGTAGATTGCATTTAGCAGGGAAACAGCACTGCATAAATGAAGAGTGATAATTAAGATATTTTGATTAGAATTCTATCTATATTATATATGTCTGGATAAAATCATGCTGGAACAAATTATAGAATTCCTGCCTGCACAATAACAAGGTTAAATAATACACAAATATCGACGAAATAAAACAGGCCTGTTTTCACGGAAGTGTTGTAATTATCATGAAATCAATGGATTTAAAATCATAATTAATTACTGTAATCATTATGGTGATTAGATTAATGATGATTGATGGAGCGTCTGCAATAATAATAATAATAATAATATTGGTGATAATGATAATGAATATAATGACGTAGTGAAAATAATATAGATGGAAATAATAATAATAATAATAATAATAATAATAATAATAATAATAATAATAATAATAATAATAATAATAATAATAATAATAATAATAATGAAGATGATGATGATGATGATGATGATGATGATGATGATGATGATGATGATGATGATGATGATGATGATGACGACGACGACGAAGACGACGAGGACGACGACTACGACAAACACATAAAAAATATTTATACAAATAATATAACAGTAACATGACAATGCATCCACTAAACAGCTGAGGTAAAATTTGATTTGAGAGATAACAATGGACAACAACTGGACAATCAACAATATATGTGCGGCTGTGTGGTCTAGTGGTATGACACTCGCTTTCGTATCGGAAGGTCTTGGGTTCGAGCCTCGCTCGGCGCATAGTTGAGTTTTTGGAAAATGCTCTTTCCTCACATTCTCTCACCGTACTCATGTGCAAAATGAGTACCCTGCAGTTAACAGTGTTGTCTCTGTCTGAAAAAAAATTGTAATACCGCCTAACAGGCGTCATGTAATGTACCGTCCTATATTTTAAGAATTGCTGTTGGCCAGAGAACCTTTGTAAAGGGCTTTGAGCACGTTTAGAAGAAACCCATGTATTGTAAATCGTTGATGGATTGATTGTCTCTTGAAACAAGCAGTGGGGTATTATTTTGATAGTGAAATTTGGACACGCTCAAATGGTTATTGTCTTCTCGCTTCATTGACGACACACAGAGACACTAGTAAACACGGGCGGCTTCAATTACCAGCAGGAGAACAAACAACCAACTGTCACGCGCCGCTGTATTGGGTTCCACGTCCTCGGGATTGCAGCTGCCAGGGGTGTGACGAGTGCCACGTCAGTGTACGGTACTCCCGGAAGATTTATGAATGTGCAGGCAGGCGGTCGTTGTAAAAGTTCTACACTGTCGTCACTGTATTTTGTTGTTGGAGTTCTTTGTTGGCAAATGTGTAAATTAGTTGCTGTTGGGGGCAAACATTGGTTGGTCTCATGTCGACTGCTTAATGAATAGCTACTTTTAAATAGATCGACTAGGTGTTCATTTTCCCCTTGTTTTGGTATTTTTTGATTGTTTATTTGATATATATTTTTTTTCGTATGTATTGTTTTGATTTTTGTTTGATTTTATTATATTTTTGTTTATGATTTTTTTTGTCTGTTGTGGAGTAATTATTTCTTTATTGTGTTAGGTTTATTTTTGTTATAATTTTATTTTTTCTTTGTCTTTTTTTTTAACAACATGTCTTTCCATCGCTATGGCCATAGTTTCGTATGCGCCACGGCTGCTAAATTGGCGTTTTTAATGTCAAATTCCAAAAATGGCATCTTTGAGAGCAGATTGGCATGGATAAATTGGGTTTGACATTTTTGGCAATTTTTTTTTCGAATCACATACTTTCTTCTGTTTTGACTTTTTATAATTAATACTATAATTATTTTGACCCTTAAATTTTGCAAGACAAGATGTATTTTTACCAAATTATCAAGACACTAATGACTGGCAGGGAGATAAGAAAATTAATACTCATTTACACTTTTTTGTGCTTTTTAACAGAAACATGTGAAGATTGGTCAAGCTTGGCATTATTTCAGACCATCTACATATTTCTAGTGACAAGTTTAGCATTTTTTATTTTGGCATTCACCCAATAAATCATATTATAAAGTTTATCCAAATTCCTTTTCTGACCAAACACAATCAAATTTTAGAATCTAAACAACCCAACATAATTTTTGTTTTAACTCGAGCTTTTATATAGTGCAATATCCACAGAACTTGCTCAAAGCGCTTTACAAAAGGTCCATAGCCAACAGGGTGTATTGTGGCGATGCTGCCGGGCGGGTTTGCGGCGGTGCACGAATACGGACCGAACTTTGCTGATTGGCTCGATCGTCATAACATAATAGTGTGAACCATAAGAGGCTGCTGCCAACAGCAATAAGTAGTACTACATATTTTAGCGCCTCTTAAGCGTTTTTACATTGCTTTTCCGACAGAGACAACGCTCTTAGCGGCTATTTACTCATTTTACACCCGAGTGCGGTGGGAGAATATGAGTAAAGAGCCATTTATAAAGACTCAATGCTCGAACCCAGGACCTACCGATCCGAAAGAGAATGGCATACCATAAGACCACATTGTCATAGCCGCACATAATACCACGATGAGATGACAGGTTACATATATTCAGTTAGCATTGTATTCGATGAGTTTTCCCTGATAATGACATCATGCGCTTGTGGACTGTCACATCCAACTGGTGCAGGCTGGAGCGGAATTCTCTGGGGAGGGTCTTCTCGATGGACATTAGAGCTCTTGTAGCTCTCATGACCATGGTCCATTGGGAGCTGACCACGACTAATAAAGTGTCAGCAACAGTTACTATCTCTTATTATGATCTAAATGGGTTGTAGAGGAGGACGATGTGATGGTATTACGATCGTTGTAGATTGTGGCTATTTGGTTTTGTGACTTGACTGTCGGCTTCAGATCGGAAGGTCCTGGGATCGAATCCAGCTCTAAGCGGCGCATAGTTGAGTCCTTGGAAAAGGCTCTATACTGACATTTTCTCACCATATTCTGGTGTGCATAGCCGTCTCTGTCGGAAAAGCAATGTACTATCGCTGAACAGCGTCATGTAGGATAAGTCTTGTTGTTAGCAAGGGACACTTTGTAAAGCCCTTTGAGCACATATAGTGGATATTGCCCTATATACATATATACATGTTGAAGTTGGTAAAGACAATAGAAGATAGTGGAATCGGAATGTATCCCAGTTTCTGTTGTGTGGAAAAATTGCTTGTTACCCTTTGGATAGGACGCCAGTCTATCGCAAAGTATTTTCCTCCGGATCTAAAGGAGGAGCCATCTACATTGAGGGTAGAGAAAAAAGTCTCGACTGCCTTCAAGATCGATCTCTATACCTTTGTGGGTAAAGCGAGTGCTTAACTCTCTCCTTACCAGCCGTTTTCGGGATTTTCCCCAAAACCTCACACCCAACTAACACATAAATATATTTTTATCACTCAAAAGAATAGCAGTAAAGTTCTTCGATGCATAATCTCTTTAGCAAAACATGCTCTACAACGCACTGTTCATTTTCTTTAAATCTTATGATGTACAAAAGAAATTTGAATAAGAAAAATGTTGCTTGTATCGTAACGAATGTGACGATTTTCCTATAGTTGGTAAGGAGAGGGTTAACCAACTGAGCTATCGTGACCCCCGAAATAATTATTTCATGGATAGATTCTCTTATCATCTATTTTTCTTTTAATGGATGGAGGGAGGGAGTAGGGTGGGGGGGGGGGGGGGGGGGGCTCAATGTAGATATCGTGTCATAGATATAATATACCGACGATAATATGCAGGTCTACATTCGAACACACTTATGGGCCTAGTTTAGCTCACTCAATCCCAGAGATTTTTGCTACTTTTCAAAATTGGAAACAAAATGTATTAAAAATGAGCATGTACATAGATAGTTTTATTTAACTACCATTAACATGCATAAACTAAAAAAAACATTAGCTTTGATATTACGCCTATAATTTGTCTCAGGAAAATGTAATAAATAGGCACGGGGTATAGATAGTATGCAGATGACGTCACTCAGGCCTTTGTTATTGTTTTTGCCATCCGCGTCTGTGAGTTGTTCTCACTAAACTGTATTAACCAGACTATAAAAGTTCATGGTTACACAGAGTTTGTGTGTTGGTCCGTTATACTTCCGGATGGCAATGTTGTGAACTCCTTGGCCAAGCGCATTCTATCTATAAGTAAATTGGGTAAACTATGGATATAGTGCGGCTATGTGGTCTAGTGGTATGACACTCGCTTTCGGATCGGAAGGTCCAGGGTTCGAGCCTCGCGCTCGGCGCATAGTTGAGTCATTGGAGAAGGCTTTTTACTCACATTCTCTCACCGTACTCAGGTGTAAAATAAATACCTGGCCGTTAACAGCGTTGTCTGTGTCCTAAAAATTGTAATATCGCCTAACAGGCGTCATGTCCCGTCCTACATGTTAAATGTTGCTGTTGACCAGGAACCCCTTGTAGAGCGCTTTGAGCACATGTAGTGGATATTGCCCTATATAAAGCTCAATTTTAATTTTATTTTTAATATAGTCGGTATCAGGGTTGAGTGAATTAATATTGATGTAATGGACAATATTTTGAGATTTTCATTACAACATGAGGAATTTGGTTATCAGACTACGTAAACCTTTGTTTAGACACCAATCAATAATATCAATCACATCATTAATGTTATCGCGTGTGTTTCCTATGTTCCACATTTTCATTTAATTAGTTTATTTGAGGTAATATTATAAATTAAACATAATGTGTCCCACAATGCAAATCAAGAATGAATAATTCAAAAAATTAGACAAAACATTTTGTAGAAAATTGTGTCAAAAGACTGGCATTTACTTTGTCGTACTCTGAAAAAAACGCGAATTAAAAATTTTGGCCAGAAAACTTTACCTTCAAATATCGATTGATTAAAATTACCCTGATCTTGGCAAAACCTCTCAAACCTGGGACTTCGACGAATATAATAATAATAATAATAATACTTTATTGCATCCCAAAAAGGAAATTTTTTGTACAGACGTGTTATAATTTACATAATAAGATAAAAAATACAATGGAAATAGGATGTATAATATATGAAAAAGGAGTAGCTCCATTACCAGAGCTGCGCTTTATAATATGAATAATTTCAACACTGTAAAATAGTCAAAACTGTCACCATAAATTAAAAATTGAAAAGATTGCAAAACAAATAAATTAATAATTTAATATTTACATTTTTTGAAACTAAAAATGCGAAATAATTGTATAAAATGATTATTGCTTGTTGTTATAAAGCCTAATACTGGACGGCAGAAATGATTTTCGGTGTCTCTCTGTTTTCGTTGAAATAGAGAAAGGGCGACCACTTCTTTCTGACATAATAATATATATAAAGTTTCCTCGGCTCTCAGGTGGAGCTCTTCCATGATCGTGAGGCAGTCAAGTCACAACAGGAAAAATTGAAAAAAAATTGTCTAGAAATTCGGTACCCCTACATTGGCTTCATTAAAGAGTAATCTCGAACGCTTTTATTTATAAAGCCTCGGTGTAGATAACCTTTTTAGAACTGATAGATAGATAGCTAATACTGAGTATCTAGACTTATCAAGGGGGTTCTATCAGATGATTTGATTGTGGACAGTGTTAATGTCGGATGGCTGTGTCTTTCTGGAATCGCGTGATTCCATGTAGCTGTCTCGTCACGCCATTGAGATATGTCTGCACTGTGATGACAAAAAACGCCATTTTAAAAATAAAATTAGCAAAATATATCATGTCAGTATATTCATAGATCAATATAACTTTCATTTTGTTAGATATGTTTTATAGTTAATACTTTTAAGAAGTCTTTAAGAGGTCTAGGGTATATTAATAATGGACCCGTTGGAGTTTTATTATAATCCATTTAATGAAGACAAATGTTTTTTGGCCAAAAATGAATAAAAGCATTTTGGCATTTTACAGCATGTGTTACAGAGTGTTTGCAGAGATGTCCTCTTGACACTTTAATTATGAGAAATGAATGAAATCCCGTTCTGCGGTAGGATAGAGTAGTTATTATGGGATGGAAAAATGGCAATTTAGTTTCATTTAGTTTCTGATTTGTGATTATTTTTTTTTCGATATGGCTTGGATAAAAACAATGATAGAAGCTCACGCGCACGTATAAGCAGGTCTAATAACTAATGCAAATATGGCCTTGTGATTTATCATTTTTGTAATGGACATTATTTTCAGTTGGATCGAGAGTTTTTTTTTTCCATTGCAACTTTGGACATTTTAACAATGTGGGTTTTAAGTTAGTCCTAAAAATTTGTTCATGTCCATAAAATCCAAATCAAAAAAAAAAAAATAAATAAAAAAAAAAACCCAACTAAAATCAATATCCTTTTAATTGATCAAGCAAATCGATGTGTTAAATACATCTTTGGAATTTTACAATATTTACCTATTCAACATTAATTTGTCGCCTCGTTATTTCACAGTTATTAATTATCATTTTTTCTCGGTTGGGTAGTTTCTAAATAACAAAATTACAATTATATCGATTAATGGTATTGAAGACCTCTTAATTTTGATACAAAGTAAGACGCAATTAATCCAATTAAGACACCAGAAATCGATCATTAAAAAAGCAAAAGTTGTGCAACACGTGTTCTGTTTAGAGCATGCTGTGAATGCACGCGTGCATCAAACAACACGTCTACGCAAAATTGCTATGACAACCAGCAGCAACTTAACGATGCGCATGAGCGTGTTGACGGTGCCCGCCCCCCCCCCCCCCCTAACATTGGGCTGGAAATAACATTTCGGTTGGTGGCATGAAGATCATGGCTTCATTTCTAAATCAAATGCTTAAGGCGACAAAGTCCACACAAGGGGAGACAAATGCCAGTGTAAATCAACCAGCCAATCAACGATCTTCCCTCCGCTGTTAAATTACCCTTGAACTTTGCCCTTTGCATAATTCATCGAATTCATCTGAACCAACGGCCCCAGCAGCAGGCCGCGTGTGCAAAGTAGTAGTGTCGTGCTTTACCGCCCTTAAACAACTTGAGGTCTTTGATTTGCGGAGGAGCGTCTGCACGACTGTTGACCCAAGGAACCGGGAAGGGAGCGGAGGATTGCACAAAGAGGACATCTTCCAAACTTCCTGATCTCTCGTGACAATCGGAAATGGAACATAATTTGTCTGGCGTTTGCCATTTGCAGACGGGTCCCGTCTCTGGATGTCCCTGGGAACAAAGAACATGCTACAATGAGAAAAATCTCGAAAATTCCGTAGCATAATGTGTTTTTTATAGATGTTTGTTGATGGTGTGTTATCTTCATTCATCCGTTCTTTCTTTCTTGTTTTTAAAAAAATCATTTTATGTGCCTTTGATGCAAATGAATGCATTCTTGAAATGGCAGAAATGCAGGATATGAAGATTTTTATTGGCAATGATGATAATAGAGTTTGAGAAGAGCTGTCAATTCGGATTGATGATGATGGTGATAATAATGATGATGGTGATGATGAAGATGATGATGATGATTATGATAATGATGACGACGACGACGACGACGATGATGATTATGATTATGATGATGATATTGATGATGATGATGATGATGATGATGATGATGATGATGATGATGATGACGACGGCGATGATGATGCTTATGATTATGATGATGACGGCGACGACGGCGATGATGATGATGATGATGACGATGGTGATGATGATGATGACGACGACGACGACGACGATGATGACGATAACGATTATGATGATGATGATGATGATATCGATCATGACGATGATGATTACGACAACAACCACCACGAATGTCATTCCAATAATATTGATATTTTTGATTGACGACAACGACAACGACAACGACGAGAACGTCGTCGAATAACGTTGATGATGACAATTAAGACGATAAAACGTCATGCATGGATAATGAAGAAAGACATCAGTGATCACACCAGAGTTATTATATTGGATTTGGGGGGGGGGGGGGGGGGGGGGGGGGGACGCCATTTTAGATGGCGGATAGAATCTAAGACCAGGCAAGGGCAGAATGACAACAACAAAAAACAACCTGGCAATCGCTGACAAAACACTTCTTTTTCGTATTTTTAAAATTAAATTGAATTGGGCTTTATATAGCGCAATATCCACTAACTGTGCTCAAAGCCCATTTAACATGTAGGACGGGACATTACGCCTGTTAGGCGATATTACAATTTTTCGGACAAAGACAACAACGTTGTTAACGGCCAAGAACTCATTTTACACCTGAGTACGGTGAGAGAATGTGAGTAAAGAGCCTTTTCCAAGAACTCAACTATGCGTCGAGTGCGAGGCTCGAACTCAAGACCTTCTGATCCGAAAGCGAGTGTTATACCACTAGACCACATAGCGGCAGTTCAGATAACTCTTATGTGCGGCTACTATGTGGTCTTAACGATGCGCATGCGCGTTTTGACGGTGTCCCAAAAATTGGGGCTTGAAATCACATATCTGTTGGTGGATATCATGATGGCATTCACTTTCGGATCGTACTCCGGTGCTAAATGAGTACCTTGTCGTTAACAGCGGTGTCTCCGTCCGGAAAAAATGCAATATCGCCAAATAGGCGTCATGTCTCGTCCTGCATGTTAAATGTTGCTGTTGGCCAGGGATACCTTGTAAAGCGCTTTGAGCACGTTTAGTGGATATTGCCTTATATAAAAGCTCAATTTAACTACATATAGATGAAGAAGACCACCTCTTCCACCCCCCTCCCACCCCTTCCCCCCCCCCCCCTTCCCCTCCCCCCCCCCAACCCGCGCCGCCAACTAGTCAAAGAGTCTTAACACTCTCCTTCCCAGCCATTTTCAAGATTTTCCCCAAAACTTCACACCCAACTAACACAAAAAAATATATTTTTATCACTCAGACATACTTTAATAGCAGAAAAATCCTTGCGATAAATTATTTCTTTAGCCAAACATGCTTTACAACACACTATTCATTTCCTCTAAATTTTATGATATTTTAAAAGATATTTGAATAAGAAAAATGTTGGTTGTATCGTAACGAATGTGACGATTTTGCTATTCTTTGTAAGGAGAGGGTTTAATCTGAGAATGTTTTTCAGTCTTTGAACCACCTTTGAGAGGTTTGAGACTGTGGGATCTGACAGCCCTTAACATTTCCATATGTGACCCATCGGCTTCAAACGGTATTATGTCAAGGTGAACCAAACGCTAAGAAGTCCATTTGAAGCTAAACGGGTCAAAGTGATGAACTATTGGTATTTAGCACTCTAAAATATGACACTCATTCTCCTCAATAAAGCATTACTACTTAACGCACGTCGTGTGATATTTCTGGCTACAAATTCAATTTTCAGCAACTTAATCAACCCTACCCCTTGTAAAGCGCTTTGAGCACATTTAGTGGATATTGCGCTATATAAAGCTCAATTTTTAAATATCTTTTTACTTAACTATTTCCTTACATATCATTCTCAGTATTTTCTCAACATGGCAAGCTTCCCAAGCAGAAAAAATTGATTTCTTAACGCAAACAAGCTCTCAACAAAACAACTTTATGTTCTTATTGATTAAACAAAGATCATTCTTCAAAGTTTGTGATGTGCAAAATAGGTCTGAATAAGAACAATTGTATACTTTGTCGTAACAACTGTGACGGTTTTCTTGTAGGTGGTAAGGAGGGGGTTAATACCGTTTTGAGACGAGGGATCACATATTGTGATATTGCTTTGTACCCAGTAACACCGAAGCTCATTATATCATAATTTAATGTGTTCAACAATCCTTGACCGACTTATTATTTATGGCTAATATTATGTTTCAACCATTCATTCATCTGTCGTACCTTGTAAAGATACGCATTTAACAATCTGACCTCAAGGGGTCTCAGGTTTGAGCGTTTTTGCCAAGATGGGGCGTCATTTAAATCGATTGATATTTGAAGAAGAAGAAGAAGAAGAAGAAGAAGAAGAAGAAGAAGAAGAAGAAGAAGAAGAAGAAGAAGAAGAAGAAGAGGAAGAAGAAGAAGAAGAAGAAGAAGAAGAAGAAGAAGAAGAAGAAGAAGAAGAAGAAGAAGAAGAAGAAGAAGAAGAAGAAGAAGAAGAAGAAGAAGAAGAAGAAGAAGAAGAAGAACAAGAACAATAAAAGCTTAATCGGTTCTTATTTGAGATGAACGTGGTTTTTTTTTCGGCCAATTTATTTTAAAAAGCGTTTTGTGTTTGTTTGGCAATATGACAATAGGATAGGCTGTCGATCTGGCATGTAAATAGCCTTCATCAGCTTATAATGAAAGCTGCGCTCTGGGTCACGTCACCCTAAATCCTAATACATTCTGTTCTTTTGACAATTGCATCTTAAAACATTGATGATATTGCACTCTATGTGATGTTTCATTTTTCCAAGCAATAGAAAGCTGAAGTAAATTAATGTCTATCAATGTTCGATAAACGAGGCCATTATCTACAAGTTTTATAATGGTAACTATATTGGTGTCGCCCTCCGTTTTAATGTGGGGAACGTAGATGTAGGGACACGATTTGATAGTTATTCTTCCATTTCCCTTACAGTATCTTTTATATAATATCTTTAAATCTATCTATCTATCCATCCATCTATATATCTATATTTCTATATATCTATCCATCCATCCATCTATCTATCTATCTATCTATCTATCTATCTATCTATCTATCTATCTATCTATCTATCTATCTATCTATCTATCTATCTATCTATCTATCTATCTATCTATCTATCTATCTATCTATCTATCTATCTATCTTTCTATCTATCTATCTATCTATCTATCTATCTATCTATCTATATATCTATCTATCTATCCATCCATGTATCTATATCCATCTCTCTCTCTCTCTCTCTCTCTCTCTCTTCTATATATATATATATATATTATATATATATATATATATATATATATATATATATATATATAATTCCGTATTCCTCATTCACTGGTAAATCACTTTTTTTCCTACCAACCTCTTTATCTAAATTTATATTTAATAACAAAAACAAAACAAAACAAGCAAACAAACAAAATAACAACCCCCCACCCCCCCTTCCCTTTAAAAAAAATTTAAATGAAGAAATAAAAAAAAGGAATACAGAAAAGGTTTTGAGATATGATCGACTAATAATGATGTTTGTTTTTTAAAGAAATAACAAAAACATAATAACTTGGATTTAAAACATTGCTCAAGTACCAAAGTTCCCACAGCGCTAGCTCCACCCATTCCATTCCTTTAAAACTTTAACCCAAATAACTGTACAATTCCCAAATGTCTTTGAGACCCCATTTTTTGACAATGATCAGATCGAATCCAAGTCAGAAGATCAAAATCCCAGCAGACATCAAATCCAGTTCCCAATCCAATCGTCCAAAAACACGATTTCTTGCCAATTGTCAATTTTGTAGCACAACGCCAAAACACGTTTTAATCATTTTTGGCCGAAAAAAACCCTGAAAAATCTTAGACTATATAAAATTTCCATTAAATATTATGATAACATCCCACTTACCAAATAAACTTAAACCTGAGACTTCTAGGGAAGTTTCAGGTTTGAGTCTTATCAATAAATTTTGAGTCATTTTAATCGATCGAGACATAGAATTCGAAATAAATACGAATGCTTTTTGTTTTTTTCCTGCCAAATTTATTAAATTGTGTTTTTCCAGTTTATGCTAAAATCGTAAATTGTCAATTCCAAACCAAACACCATAAAGCCTCTCGCTCCCTCCCTTCTCCCAGGGGTAAAAGGAGACAACAACAACCATAACGTTATTACATGCTCGTTTTATAGGTCGATCGACTGTTCCATTTTGAGAGGATGCGTTGCGATGCGTTGGTCACTCACTCAACGTCGTTGTCTTATGATAAGTCAAAGTGACACTTGGCTGCTAAGAGCTGTGGACTGTAAAAAGTAATAAACAAAAATGTATATAACAACTTCCAAAAAAAAAAAGAAAAAAAGAACAAAATAGCAAACACTGAACGTTTCGGGTTCAAACCCTTCTTCAGCCAACAACAATAAAAAACAATAAAGACATAAATACATTACTTACTTACTTATCCGAACCAGCGACCACCTGAGCTCTAGCCCTTCGGTCTTGTGCCATGGCGTAGAAGTTTGACGTCTTTTGTAGTTGTTCCAGGTGACTATAAAGTGTGTTACTGATGATTGGATTTGGTGGGACGAATGTGCATCTCAGGTCTAAAAGAGGACCTAAAATATCCCTGTCGTCTATCTGGAATTTAGTCATGTATTTATGTATATGTCTTTTTTTTTTTGGGGGGGGGGGGGGTGAAGAAGTGTTTTTGAGCCCGAAATGTTCCGTGTTTGGTATTTTGTTCCTTTTTTTTTAAAAGCTGTTATATGCATTTTTGTTTATGTCTCATGATACAAAATGAGTATTTCCCGTGATAGCCAATGTTATGAAATGGTTTTTCACGGTCATTGTGACATATCAGTGTGATCTATTTTAAAACTGCGAGGATGCAAAAGTCGATAAATTTAATCTTTAGATTTTCATTCCAATGCTAGATACAACTGTTTCTATATTCACTTTTCACGTATATTTCGATAGAAAGAAACCCCCCTCCCCCCGACACACACACACACAAACAAACACACACACACACACACAATGAAATAACATTTATATAGTTCATTTTTATTGTTTATCCACTCTCATTGTGATTAACATTTAAAAATTTATCCCCCCCCTCCCCCCCCCCCCCCCCCCCCCCTTCCCACTACCACAACGCTTCTTACGTGACCAAATTGTATTTCATAATGAAACTAATGGGGGATACCTCAGTTATCAGAGCATTGGCTTCACTCACAAAAGGACAGTATTTGATCATAGGTGAAGGCGATAATATTTCTTTCTGACTCATTGGTTCACCCTGCATTGATTGAGTAGCTGGGTCTAATAGATTTGGCGGAAACTACTTTACTTTGCAATAGAATTGCATTTTATCCAAATGATAGAAACCATGGCAATTGCTATTGTTCGTTTAACGCTACAGAAACCGGGAGAAACTCTAGTTTCATGGGATTCATGGATCTGAAGGACTACTATTTAAAAAAAAAAACAAAAAAAAAAAAAAACAAAAGAACAAAACAAAACAAACTTGAGCTTTTATATAGAGCAATATCCACTCAAAATGCTCAAAGCGCTTTACAAAGGGTCCCTGACCAACAGCAACACGTAACATATAGAACGAGACATGACACCTGTTTAAGGCGATTTAACAACTGTTGAC
>NC_088360.1:107385305-107401090 GCF_034508935.2 Berghia stephanieae
TCTTGGTCAACAACTTTGGAAAATTCAATGAGATTCAAAGACATGAATCTTAAAACAGGAAATAACAAGGGCAATTGAGTACATTGGGATTCAAGGACAATAAATTTATTTCACGTAGAACATCACATCCGGCTAACAACTTTTTAATTCTGGTCTTAGTGCCGAGAGGTTCCTCGCGCATTCCGATACTGGATACCATTGAATAACCCCCTCTCAAACGCATTATGGACGGCACCCCCCCCCCCCCCACCACGCCGTTTCGAGCCGAAATAATATGTCCCGGAAACTCTTGTACGCAGCTTCCCTGGCTACGAACAGAGATGCATATTATATACGAGATGGAAGTCGGTTTGGACGAATTCAATCCCTCGAGGGGGCGGGGAAATACACTCATCGAAACCAAACTTCTTCACCAGAGGAAACACTGGGTGGTGGTAGCGAATCGACTTTGGCCGAGAACCTGCCTCACAGCAAAAAAACGAACAAAAAAAAAATAATAAAAAAATCGCTTCATCAGTGGGGACTTTCCACCTGTCGAACATGTACCCGATGTGGGATAGAACCCGAAACCGCAGAGCTTCTAGTTGAACGGTGTGGTGTGACGAAGCTTCGGGGTGGGTTTGCGACAGTGCACGACTGCGGTAAAGAATTTGCTGATTGGGTCGATCGTCATAACATAGTAGTGTGAGCACCATAAGAAGCTGCTGTTGCCACTGAAAGTGTGTATATTTCATTCTAGGGGGAATTCTTCAAAATTACCTATCTAGTCTATGTCATTTCTCCAATAAAGTACCTATTACTTTTATCGGCAGTAAAATAAGCTTTAACCCTCTCCTTACCAACTATAGGAAAATCGTCACATTCATTACGATACAACCAAACTTTTTATTGTTCAAAGTTGTACATCATAAAATTTAAAGAAAACGAACAGGGTGTTGTAGAGCATGTTTGCTAAAGAAGTTGTTTTTTTATGACAAGAAGTTTACTGCTACTGTGTTTGAGTGATAAAAAATCTATTTTTGTTTTACTTGGGTGTGAAGTTTTGTGGAAAATCCAGAAAATGGCTGGTAAGGACAGAGTTAATTTTAACACAAGCCATTGTTAAATAACTTGAATATTATACGAGTTATAATAAATAGTCCGTTAACGTTTGTCCTGTAATTACTATTAATGGCGGCACTCAGTATATCATAAAAACAAACAAAATTGGTGTTAAAAGGTAAGAAGAGTCAATTCCGTGTGGATTGTTGAATGTGGATTCATAAGAAGAGACAAACAAAATAAAAAATGTGACTTATCGTCTCAAAACGTTATTATGTCTGAACGAACCATATGCTTAAAATGCGAATTAAATGTTACACTCGTCCAAAAAAAAAAAAAAAAAAATATATATATATATATATATATATATATATATATAAATATATATATATATATGTATATATATATATATATTGTTGGCATTAGCACCCTAAAATATGGTATCCTTTCTTCTCAATAAATCATATAAATTCAACACAAGTGTCTGATATTTCTGGCTATAAATTCGAATTTTCAACATCTTGACCAACCCGACTTTAAACCGTTTTGAGGCGAAGGGTCACAAATATAATATACGTACTTTCCTTAACGCCTACAGACGCCTGCCTACGCAATGATCTCTTAGAGCTTTACAAAGTTTGACAAAATGTAGACAATTAGGAGATGTCAGATCTTATAAACTATTCATTAGTCAAGTCACCTAAAGTTGTTTTCTGGAAGGTCTGGCTGGGGGAAAGAAATCTAAAGAAAAAAAAAATAATTAAATAAATAAAATAACAATAAAGGCTTTTTGATAATTACGACCAATTTTTTTCTCTCCCTTTTTTTTTTTTTTTCTTTTGCAATTATTATAGTGTGCAGAGCGGTATAATAATAATAATAATAATATAAAGACAAGGGGGACAATAAATTTAAATGATGTCTATTTTTTATTTAACAAACCTTCTTATTAGGTCGCTTTTTAACTATAATATTTATTTATAGCATCACGTTTTTTTTTGTTTTTGTTTTTTTGTTTGTTTTTTTTTTGTTTTTTTTTTGTTTTTTTTGGGGGGGGGGGGGGGGTGGTTGTTTAAGCACAACGTTTCAAGTCCAGATACTTAGCTTGATATCCCTGAAGAAGTCGAGATTCTAAAGTTTCTGACCCCCCCCCCCCCCGCCCCTTTTTATATCTGTCCAACCAGTAGATGATGATGATGATAATAACATTAATCTTTATTGTTAAAACTATCTTTTTATCATAGTAGAAGTAATGATAGTAGTAGTAGTAGTAGTAGTAGTAGTAGTAGTAGTAGTAGTAGTAGTAGTAGTAGTATTAGTAGTAGTAGTAGTAGTAGTATTAATAGTAGTAGTAGTGGTTGTGGTAGTAATAGTGGTGGTAGTGGTAATAATAATAGTTTTAGCTGTAGAAGCAGTAGTAATCATTACTATTGCTGTTGTTGCGGCGGTTGTTGATGACAAACAATGAAACATGTTTTAAATCTTCATCAAATCCGCTTTGTATTTGCCTTTATCACAGCAGTCAGTCAACGCATCAATAGCCCGATTTTCATGTTCATCCCAAAGAATCAGATGTCATAAGAGTTGATTCAAAAGGGCAATGTCATCTTGATAATGTCACATCGGGGGGGGGGGGGGGGGGGGGGGGGAGATGACGTTTTTCCTAGTTTGAGGACTGAAATGTAAACTGACGTGTAATCTGCCAGGCCTTGGCATATCGACACGCTGCATTGTTATCAAATATGAATGGCCAATGTTTTCAATGCCTCCTAATCTCAGACCTGTATTCAACTCGTCGTGTTTTTTGGGGTTTTTTTTTTGCCATCAAAGCTACATGGCTGGCAATCCAATCGATCCGAATGAAAAAGGATGAATCAATAACTGAGTCTAAAATGGTACAAATTTAAATTATTTTTCAACCTGTGTCTTTACTCTCTCAATGATTTTCACATTTTATCAATCAATCTCTTCAGTTATAATTAGATAGATAATTGATGAAGCGAACGAATTCGAAGGTTGAATGAAGTGAAGAATGTATCAATAAAGATGATAGAAGATAGATTGAAGTTATTCGGACTTGTTAAGAGAAGAGAAAGGCAGTAAATGGCGGGAAAGAGAAAAGGGGTCGCCCAAAGACTAGATGGTTGGAGAGGGTAAAGGACGATATGAAAGAACTGGGCCTGGAGGAGGAGGAGGAGAATGCTGAACCGAGATACATGGAGATATGGCATTCATTATGACAACCCTGCAAAATGAGGCATAAGCTGAAACAAGAAAGAAAAAGAAGAAGAAGAAGAAGAAGAAGAAGAAGAAGAAGAAGAAGAAGAAGAAGAAGAAGAAGAAGAAGAAGAATTGATATACAATATACATTTGCACCGTTCCAACATGCTTAATACGCTTCATAACAAATCATGATCTTTACATAATATATTGTCCAAACTCACCTTGTTAAAATGTCTTAAATTGAGACGTCGAAGAAGTCAGGTCCAGGAATTTTTGATGTTTTACTGTACGCCACCACTTTGGGGATTCGAATCAGAGACTTTGTCTGCTTAACCCTCTCCTTATCAACTATAGGAAAATCGTCACATTCGTTACGATACAACCAATATTTTTCTTATTCAAATTTCTTTTGTACATCATAACATCTTTTAAAAAATGAACAGTGTGTTGTAGAGTATGTGTTGCTAAAGAAATAATGTATGCAAGAACTTTACCGCTATTGTATTTCAGTGGTAAAAAATATTTTTTTATGTTAGTTGGATGTGAAGTTTTGGGGAAAATCCTGAAAACAGTTGGTAATGAGAGAGTTAAAGACAGTTGTGTCAAACCACAACAGGTCCTCAATCTCCTCCTTGTTTTGCGAGTGGTCAGCTAGTATTACAGGTGGCCTTGATACTTACCTATCCGAACCAGCGACCACCTGAGCTCTAGTCCTTCGGTCTAGGTGGCCTTGATAGAAAGTCAATGAGATCTAAACTGCCGTGGTTTGAAAATATACCACGCATCTAAAATTTAAAACTTCACAGAAGTCCCAGGTTTGTGAATTTAGTAAAATGAGGGTCATTTTAATCGATCGATATTATTATTTGAAGGACAAGTTTAGTTTTATGGCCAAAATTCTAAATACGTGCTTTTTAAAAAGATTTTGTTAGTATTGTATGAATATACGAAGAATAAGTTTTCTGTCCAATATATAAAAATAAAGTGAATTTCCAATGGACTCGAAGTGTTTTCAGCCTAAAAGAAAAAGAGCTTTATATAGCGCAATATCCGCTAAATGTGCTCAAAGCGCTTTACAAGAGGTTCCTGGTCAACAGCAACATTTAACATTTAGGACAGGACATGACGCCTGTTAGGCGATATTACAATTTTCGGACAAAGACAACGCTGTTAACTCATTTTACACAGTGAGAGAGAATATGAGTAAACAGACTTTTCCAAGGACTCAACTATGCTCCGGGCGCGAGGCTTGAACCCAGGACCTTCCGATCGAGAAAGCGAGTGTCATACCACAAGACCACAGCCTACTTTCTTTATCTATTACTTTACTTTCTGCGAGTCCCATCTGAAATCACCAGACCTATACAAAAGACTAAGAAGACTGAAGGGGGAGAAATTTAATTTTCTTTCTTTCTTTCTTTCTTTTTAAATCAATATACCAATCTGGGGCCAGGAAATGCCAAACCACGCCAAGCAATGCCAAGCAATGCCAAGCAATGCCAAGCAAGGTCTACTAGAACTGCTGGAGTATTTTGTCGACCTCCCCAAAAAAAAAACATATGTAGATTTGTTATTTGTGACCCTTCATCTCAAAAAGGTGTTACGTCGGGTTGGTTAAGATGTTGAAAAGTGAATTCATAGCCCGAAATATCAGACTTGTGTTGGGTTTATGTGATTTATTGAGAAGAATGGATACCATATTTTAGGGTACTAATGCCAACAATTTATAATTTTTGACCAATTTTAACATTAAATTCACCTTTTAAACATCTGGTTCGTTCCGACATAATACCGTTTTGAGACGATGGGTCACATTTGGAGTTGATTTGACAGTCGTAGCACGCAGTGACTTTATCATAAAATCCCAGACTCGGCTGGAATCTGATTGAAAACGGTTTCAGAAATTCACGCTTTGCAAAATTAGTTCCTCCTGGGGGCAAATCGACGACATTTTTGTGGTGCGGTGCTGTGTGGTATGACACTCGCCTTCGGACCGATAGTTTTCTGGTTTGAGTCCCGATCTTGGCGGCGAAAATATGAGGGTTTTTTTTTTACTGTTTTTTTTTAAATTTTTTTTTTTGAGAGAGAAAAAAGTCTCTTTATTCAAAATGTCTCATCGTATTCAGGTGTAAAATGAGTACACAGACGGTAACAGTTTGTGTTCGTGTCTATACAAATTGTCACAGCACCTCACAAGCGTCCTACACGTTAAGTGTTGCTGTTGGCTTGAGACAATTTGCAAAGTACTTTGGGCACATTCGGTAGCTATTTTTTTTTTATTTAAGAGCTCAATACTAGAAGCTCAAGTATAATCTTTATAATTAATTTAACATTATTACTAACATGGAATATTATAACCAATGCACCTATTGGCAAAAGTGGTAAATACATATGTCGTAATTATATCTATATTTTCGTTTAATTAAACCAGTCACGATATTGGCAATGTTGCCAGATAACCTAATGATGGCTAACACCGATCTTGTTATTTAAATATTATATTCAAATTATGTAATGTAAATTAACCTAATGATCAGCATGTGTTTGGCACACAGTATATTATAAGTAGTATAAAAGGCACCGATGTTTTAAATATATATTCTCATGATTTAATACTGATTTCATTAAAATAAGTTGAGCTTTTGAGCTTTATAAAAATTGAGCTTTTATATAGGGCAATATCCACAAAATGTGCTCAAAGCGCTTTACAAGGGGTCCCTGGTCAACAGCAACATGTAACATGTAGGACGGGACATGACGATATTACAATTTTTCGGACAAAGACAACGCTGTTAACGGCCAGATCCTCATTTTACACCTGAGTACGGTGAGAGAATGTGAGTAAAGAGCCTTTTCCAAGGACTCAACTATGCGCCGAGCGCGAGGCTCGAAACCAGAACCGATCCGAAAGCGAGTGTCATACCACAAGAGCACATAGCCGCACAAAGTTGTATTGATCATCATCAGAACTTGTCGCTCCAACACCGAATCCAGTCCACAGCATCTAAGGAGCAGACTCTTAGGTAATGGTCAGTGGAGCTGGACCCACCCATCCTGGCATTCTCTAAGGATGTGCTCCATCGACTGCTCTGGGAATCCACATGTACACAAGCTAGTCTCAGTCAGTCCCCACTTTTTCAGGCTTCCAGCTGTTCTCCCAATGTTTGCCAGTGCTCTGTTGTATTGATGAGATGTGCTTAGTTAAGAAAACTCACAACATACCCCCAGCTTGACATAACGTACTAATACACAAAACTATGTGAAACCAGGATAGAAAAATAAAGCAAGCGAGTAAATGCGTAGCCATCGTAAAATTATAGCCTGACAATGACCGAAAAATGACGTCAAAATGCCAGACTTTTGCCACAAAAGAAAACCAATCGTGAGTTGTATTCAATAGTTCAGCCAATGAAATAACTTGTTTCCTTGAGCTCTACTAACGACAACTCACAAGACGCTACACAATCCTAAAAAATGACGTCAAACTCCCAGTCCTAGAGGGCTCTTGTGTCAGGCTACATGTTAACGATAGCTACAGTAAATGAAGCTCATATATTAGGAAACGTTACATTTTTGAATTAAAATTTTTTATTGTGTTTTGTTGTTTGTCTCTTGACGAAGGCCAAGGGCCAAAACGTTGTCTGTTGTTCTCTTATAATATATGAGTCACAATTACTCACTTTATTTTTCTATCCATCTTAATAGCTCATTTATTTCGCTACCTCTAGTTTTATCTGTAACCTGGGGCGTTTATTGATAGATGGAAGTTGATGTCACTCGGTTCTTTATTATTGTTTTTTGCCACCCGCGTTTATGAGTAATTCTCACTGAACTGTTTTATCCGGACTATAAAAGTTCATGGTTACACAGAGTTTTGTGTGTTGGTCTGATATACTTCCGGATGACAATGTTGTGAACTTATTAGCCAAGCGCATACTATCTGTAGTCTGCTGATTATAATTGAGTGAGAACTACTCATAAAATATGGCTGGCTAAAAAAAAACAATAACAAAGAGCTGAGTGGCGTCACTTTCGTTCTCTCTACACTGACTTTATTTGAAGATCTGCTTTCACATTTTGTACCTTATTTCAAAACCCGGATTATTCCACGGTATGTGATTGGCCTTATCAATAAATCGATATACCTTGAAAAGTACCCGAAAAAAAAAATAATAATGAAAAGATGAAAAATATGAATTTTGTATTCTCGAAGAATCGCCTAGGTACTCCGTCCGATTTTATACCAAGTCATTGTTAAGGTGTCAAAATGGTCCAATCAAAAAGGTGAACGACTTGATACCGTTTAAGGAGAATCGGATATGCGGTATCGATTTCAGGGAAACGGCCACTTCCGGGTTTTTAATAATTCCTACTTTAAAATACCATCAAAAAAGCGTCACTTTTCAAGTGGCTCGCCTGTTAATGAAAACTGGAGTCGGGTCGCGGCCTACTACTAGATACTACTACCACTACTACGCTTTTTTTTCTTCTTTGGCATTAAAAATGGATTTGCTCTTAAAAACTTAGCTGTTATAGAAGTGGTTTGATTCAAGCCATGAATTAGAGAGAAAGCCAAACCTATTAGTCTCCTTTGTAACACAAAAACATTGATATAATTTATACTTTGGAAGTCGTTAAGTAAAGACGACTTCTCTATAAAGGAACTCATTCTTAGTCGAGAGAAGTTGTTGACCTATTTAAAAAAAAAGAATTCGTACAAGGCCAAAAAGAAACAGACTCAAGTGGATAAGACGTATAATTGAAACACAGAAGAACTAGGTTTTGAACCCGACATTAGGCTTTTTAATGAAAAAAAAAAAAAAATTATTGAGAAAGATAAACTCGTCATTTTTCAAACATAAACTCTTAATGCAAGATTCCAAATGGTATTTTTGAGAATTTCATAATATCTTAATCGATTATTTAACAAATATTTAAGGACATGGTCCGAAGAAACTCACAACATTGCCATCCGGAAGTATAAAGGACCAACACACAAAACTATGTGTAACCATGAACTTTTATAGTCTGGATAATACAGTTAAGTTAAAATTACTCATAAACGTGGATGGCACCAAAAAAAAACCAATACAAAAGACCTGAGTGACACCAACTTCATTCCAGCGATATTTACGTTTCCTGATATGTAGGAAACAGAATGGTTTGAAATTCAAAAGGTTCGAACTTTTGACCTATCGGCCTTAAGGCGATTAGGTAAACACTTAGACCATATTGGTTTGCTTATCCGAGATGATTTGGGCTGTGGCCGTTCGTCCCCTTGGCATTTTGCTCAGGAAATGAAAGAGACATTGGGAAAATCAATGAAGTTCTCAACCAGCCCATGAACTCACTGTCATTCTATGCCAAATCGCCTTTCTAAATTTGGCCAGAAAGCTTTAATTTAATTTATTTATTGATGCTTTAAAATGACCCCCCCCCCCCCCATTTCATCCCCCTAATTTGTCCAAACTTCTCAAACCCGAGACCTTTTTAAAGTTTCTATGGGTTCCAACAGTTTTGACTAATCGAGGGTCTTTTTTAATCCCCCGATAAATGAATTAATTTAATTTTTTTCTGACCAAAATGTAAAAGTAATAATTTGGCAGTGTATGTCTGTCGGATTCTGACTTGGACTTGTCAATAGAAATTTGTTTCGATCACAGAGTCGAGTGTAGACTGCTGAGTGGAGAGTGTCGTTCATTTAGCTTTCACTCCAGGATCCGGTCAGACAGGGCATAGGCAGGGCCGTCCTTGTTCAAAACGCTATGTAAATGGAACATATTATCATGGCGGTCGGAGAGCGTTTTCTGGTGTCAAAGGTCAACTAAGTTGTATAGAAACTTTTTATTTAGTTTAGTTCAGGTTTTGCTTGATTTCTATTTAGTTTTTTTGTTTGTTTTTTTTTTGTTTTCTTTTGTTGATTTTTGTTATGGGAATTTGTTTATTATTTTTAATTGCTGTAAATTTTTAATTTATGCGTCTAGAATATTTTCTAAAAAGTTAACAACATTTATACAAAATGTTTCCTCATTACGGATTCCGTTATTTTTTTCAAGAAAATTTACCGTTAATCATGTGTGTAAATGTTGGCTTGCGACTCATTGTAAAGTGTTTTGAACACATTTAGTGAGTTTTGCTAGTTGATAAAAAACTAATAATTTTGATCAATGCCCATCAATGTTATTGTTTATTCATCTTAACAACGCCACTACCACATTATCCCATTCGTCTGTAGTGTTTCATTCATCCTGTTTTGTTGATAAAGGGGAAACCCGAAACATCCATTTTATCTGTTATCGTATATTAAATTGAAGCTTACATTCAATTTCACGTTGTTATTTATGTCTTTGAGCTTCGAGCAGAAACATTTACATCTGAAAGAAACTCGTATTTTAACATTTGGTCACAAAACTCGGTTTTCGAATGTCGATTGATTAAAAATAACTCTCATATTTGGAAGAACCTCAACAATTATAACAACAACAACAACAACAACAACAACAACAACAACAACAACAACAACAACAACTACTACTACTACTACTACAACTACAACTGCAACAACAAAAACAACAACAACAACTACTACTAACTACTTACTACTACTACTACTAACTACTACTACTACTACAACTACTACTACTACTACTACTAACTACTACTACTACTACTACTACTACTACTACTACTACTACTACTACTACTAACTACTACTACTACTACTACTACTACTACTAATACTACTACTACTACTACTATATCTACTACTACTACTACTACTACTACTAATACTACTACTACTACTACTACTACTACTACTACTATACTACTACTACTACTACTACTACTACTACTAACTACTACTACTACACTATCTACTATACACAGACTATACTACTACTAACTACTTCACATATTACAAGGTGCATTCACCAATTAAAGACAGACAATAGCCTATAACCACAGATTATTCAGAGATCATCATCATATTAAGGGTGATTTGCAACCGAAGAAGAGCAAGCCCATGCGTTAAGAGTAGAAAAGAGAGTGAGGAACAAAAATGAAGAATGCGGAGAGGGAGAGAGAGAGAGAGGAGAGAGAGGAGAGAGAGAGAGGGGAGAAAGAGAGAGAGAGGGGGAGAGAGAAGAGAGAGAGAGAATAAAATAAATAATAATAATAATAATAATAATAATAATAATAATAATAATAATAATAATAATAATAATAATAATAATAATAATAATAATAATAATAATAATAATAAATAATAATAATAATATAATAATAATAATAATAATTAATAATAATAATAATAATAATAATATAATAATAATATAATAATAATATATAATAATATATTAATAATAATAATATAATAATAATAATATAATAATAATAATAATAATAATATAATAATAATAACTAACACATTAAAGTTAGTCGAGAGGAAATTGAATTAAAGAGAGAGAGAGAGAGAGAGAGAGAGAGAGAGAGAGAGAGAGAGAGAGAGAGAGAGAGAGAGAGGTAGAGAGCGTTGTGTTGTCCGTTCGAAAAAAAATGTAACATCGCCTAACACGCGTCATGTCTTCTTCGACCTGTTACATGTTGCTGTTGATCAGGAACCCTTTGTAAAGCGCTTTGAGGACATTTAGTAGATATTGCGCTACATAAAAGCTCATTTAAAAAAAAAACAACATAATACCGCTTTGAGACGCTATGTTACATTTCAACGTTCCGAAAATCTGAAAAGGAATAGGACCAGTACTCAGTACTCTCAATATTATTATGCAAAAGGTGTAATCGTGTACGTCTCTTTGCTGAATACTCAAACTGTCACCACTCTATCCCGTCTAAAGGCCAAGTCTATTGCATAACAATAGAACTGTCGCTCTATTGCTCCATCAGCCTCCCCCCCCCCCCCACACACACACACACAGACATAGACTAGAGCCCCCCCCCCCCCCCACCCCCAATTGTTTTTAACCAGTTTTCCTGCTCTACTCTAGAAAGAAAGTCACGTATTTAAAAATTTGGCAAGAAAACGCGTCCTTCAAGTATCGATACCTTTAAAAAGCCTCTCATCTTGGAAAAAAATACAAAATCTCTGAATCCTGAGACATCGTGAGGTTTTGCTTCACTCCTCTCCCGGCTTTGAGGAGTTTTTTTTGCCATTTAAATCGATCGATATTGGAAGGGACGAGTTCTCTGACCAACTTTTTAAATACGCGTCTTTTCAGAGAACAGCAGTCAACTCAACTGGCTGGTTAATTCAGCGCCTACAAGACAATGGGCTCAACAGGGGAGCTGAGCTGTTCGATTGTGTTGGATCGATCTGGAGCACTCCTGAAAGGATTGATTTCACGGGCATGACACGCATGCCGATTACAATTGGCAAAACATCTTCTTGTTATCAATGATTGTTGTTATTGTTGATGATGATGATGATGATTTTGATGATGATGTCGATGATGATGTTTAGTAATTCTTTCTATCTTTCGAGCATTGGTCTTGTTTGATTACATAGAAGTTACTAATATAATGGGTATAATTACCAATAACAACAACAATAATAATAATAATAATAATAATAATAATAATAATAATAATAATAATAATAATAATAATAATAATAATAATAATAATAATGATATAATAATAATAATAATAATAATAATAATAATAATAATAATAATAATAATAATAATAATAATAGTAATAATAATAATAATAATAATAATAATAATAATAATAATAATAATAGGAATAAATAATAATAATAATAATAATAATAATAATAATAATAATGATAATAATAATGATAATAATAATAATAATAATAATAATAATAATAATAATAATAATAATAATAATAATATAATAATAATAATAAAAATACCTCATTGTTCTGAAGGACTACTTTAAAAAAAAACAAAACCCAACAGGCATAGGAACCAAAGCAAAAAATTCAGACGGTTTGTAAGAAACAGTGCGAGACAAATTAGAAAATAAAATACAATAAAACTCATCACCTCCTCCCCCCCCCCCCCCCCCCCTATTTTTTTTTAAAATTAAGAAATCAAAAACAAACAAAAACAAAACAGGGAGTTAACCTCAACTGCTCTTCAAGGAAATGTGATTTTTGTGCGGTGATTTTATTTTTTCATTTCTTTTCGATCTTCACAGGCACTTTTCCATAAGAACCTCTAATCCTTTTTTTTTTATCTTACATCAATGCTACAATCCTTGGGGGCGAAGTGGCCGAGTGGTTAACGCATTGCACTGTGACCTGGAAGATCCCAGGTTTGAGCCCCCGTCTGAAGGCACTTTCGTTTTTTTTCCTTGGGCAAGATTATTATTAACCCCCAATTTGCTCACTTGGACAACATGGGTGATTCCTGTTGACATCAGACATCTTGTTTGATGAAACATCTATATTATTCCTTTGTGGATGCCTCGGCGACGATAACTTACGATGTTGTGGGGGGACATAACTTTTTTTTTCAATGCTACAAAAGCATTTACTTTTTTTTTCATTTGGCCCAGCAGGAGATTGTGGTGAGACTAGCTGCTGCTTCTTAATCACTCGTTAAGCCAAAGAAAAGCCGGCAATTAGCAATAAACCAATTTGCAAAATCGGCAGAAGGGGCTTTTTTTTCTTCTAAATTAAAAAAGGGTTCAACAGTCGTGACGTCACTTACCTCGTAATGACGCATAGTATCTGGTTCTAAACTATAGTAACAATGGCGGACGCCATTATCTTCATCACCACCCTGATGAAATTCTTCTCCGACGAGACGAGCGTAAATGTGTATCCAGAGGAGAACATCATTATAAATCTGATCATGTCTTGACTTTTATACATTTTGATCACATGACATGTGAAAAAGTTCTAGCCAGCATGAAGATTTCAATGTACCGATGTTTTGTTAAGTAGAACCAAGCTGCTGGTTGCTTGGCGGGCGTGACATCAGGCTATTGAATCCTATTAGAGTACGCAGTTTTAATAATTTGGTTACGAGTTGCTCATTGATGCTCTTACTGTGATAACCAGTACCTTCAGTTCATTTACAAATTCTCGAACTGTTCTGTATACCATACGCCTTCTGTACAGTTTTAATATTGAATCACTTTTCTCTATCTGGCAGTATAACATCATTCACATTACGGGGGTCCTGATAGCTCAGTTGGTAGAGCACTCAATTCACACACAATGGAACCGAGTTCGATCCCGGATGGAGCCGAGAATTTTTTTCCGACCAACCCGTATGTTGTTTGTATGTTATGTTTTGTTCTGGTGTTGTTTTTGTTTTGGTATTTAATTGTTTGTTTTGTTTAATTTATTTATTATTTTATTTTTTATTTTCTGTTTGTATTGCTTTCCGTTTTTATCTGGGGGGGGGGGGGAGCTCATAGTATGGCCAGCAGATAAGCTGATCAATGAAATTTAATCTCAACAATGCACCAGCAATTGCTCTGCTTGTTCTGTTCACCTATAGATAGTTCGAAGATGACGTCACTCAGGCCTTTGTTATTGTTTTTGCCATCCGCGTTTGTGAGTTGTTCTCACTAAACTGTATCAACCAGACTATAAAAGTTCACGGTTACACAGAGTTTGTGTGTTGGTCCGTTATACTTCCGGATGGCAATGTTGTGAACTCCTTGGCCAAGCGCATTCTATCTATCGATCGTTAAGATTGAGAGTACACTCTTCCCCGAGCAACACTAATCTAACAGAAAAAATAGAGCTTTTTATATAGCGCAATATCCAATAAACGTGCTCAAAGCGCTTTACAGAGGGTTCCTGACCAACAGCAACACGTAACATAATGTAGAACAAGACATGATGCCTGTTAGGCGATATCATATATGTTTTTTTCGACAGAGACAACGCTTTTAATGGCCAGGTACTCATTTCACACGTGAGAACGGTGAGAGAATGTGAGTAAAGAGTCTTTTCCAAAGACTCGACTATGCGCCGATGCGTCTTCTTATTTCTTTTTTAAACCCACTGATATCTGAGAGTTCAAAAGGAAGTCCCAGGTTTCAGATTATTTTGACAAGAATGGGGTAATTCTAATGGATCGATATTTGGAGAACGAGTTTTCTGGCCAAAATTTAAAAAAAATAATTTTTCAAAGTACCACAGTAATATAGTTAATGACTGATAAAGTATTGTTTTTCTCCATTTTGGCCATAAAACGTGGACTTAAAATATCAATAATAGATCAATTAAGATGAAAACCAACTTGTCAAAAAAGTTTTAAACTTAAATTTCATAGAAATCTCGTGTGATTTAGACATTTTTACTTGTCGACGAAACTCAAAATCCATTGAAATTTTAAGCAAATGTTTCATGGCCAAAATAAAATAAAATAAATGGGTTTTCTCTGGGGTTTTTTAAAATTTTAAATCTTTGTGTTTGTTCTTTTTTTTTTTTTTTCTTTAACAGAGTAGTATAGTAATGAATGAAATGAGAGCCGCACGCTGTGAGTGGTATCGCGTTACGTACCAGTATCCTGCATTGACGATTATTCAGACATTCATCAATAAACATTTTGACATGAACAATTCTGTCGCACGGGAACGCTGACAAAAAAAAAAAAAAAAAAAAAAAAAAAACAACCCAAAAACAACAACAACAACAACTAAACTAAACGACAGATTTTTGGCCAGAAAATATTTTGTTCATATTTATATTGATAGATTATGGTGATGACACAAAACTTGTTAATTGATGTGGCCAAAATTCTCAAGTCTGAAAATGTTTGCCAGAATGTTGTCAAGTTGGGTGTCATTTCAATAATACGTACTAATAATATTTGAAGTATCGATATTTTCTGGATCTAGGTTTCTGGCCAAATTTTTATTTTATTTTATAAAATTGTGTTATCTGGGAATACAGCAGCATTGCAGGGGAGATTTCCCTCCTCTGTTTACCCCCTTGTTAGCCATGATTCATTGTGTCATCTCAACGACAGAATGGCTGTGATAAAGTCAGAGATGATAATGTGTTATCGTATTATTGCAGAGAATAATAATATTCTAGATTCGATTACGGTCGTTTTTTTTTGTTTGTTTTTTTTTTTTTTTTTTGTTATTGGTTTTTTTTTTTTTTTTTTTTTTTTTTTTTTTTTTTTTTTTGGGGGGGGGGGGGGGGGGGGGGGGTGATTTAATACGATATCAGTTTTCCCAGCGTGTTAAGGGGTCGGTTTTGATGACGATCTGCACAAAAATTATTGGTCTTGTACAAGGGAGTCAACATGACCTAACATAGGCAACAGAGATGAAAAAATTTAAATATTGAATAAAGTAAAATAGTTGTATAGTTCGGCCTTTATGTTTTGGGTGGGTGGATGATTGTGTATGATTGTATTGTAATTTGCGATCCACGATGTATTTACAATGAAAACATGAATGCAATTGAAGTGAAGTAAAACTGTTATTGGGAGTTGTCTACAAATACATCATCTGCAATATTATTTTGTGAAATTCAGCAAACATTAAACAATCATTGCCGCACT
>NC_088360.1:107401190-107406190 GCF_034508935.2 Berghia stephanieae
CTGCAAGACATGCTAAGGAGAGGGAGAGAGAGGAGAGAGAGCGGGAGAGAGGGAGGGGGGAGAGAGAGAGAGAGAGAGAGAGAGAGAGAGAGAGAGAATATAATAATAATAATAATAATAATAATAATAATAATAATAATAATAATAATAATAATAATAATAATAATAATAATAATAATAATAATAATAATAATAATACTTTATTGCATCCAAAAAGGAAATTTTTTGTACAGACGTGTTATAATTTACATAATAAGATAAAAATACAATGGAAATAGGATGTATAATATATGAAAAAGGAGTAGCTCCATTACCAGAGCTGCGCTTTATAATATGAATAATTTCAACACTGTAAAATAGTCAAAACTGTCACTATAAATTAAAAATTGAAAAGATTGCAAAACAAATAAATTAATAATTTAATATTTACATTTTTTGAAACTAAAAATGCGAAATAATTGTATAAAATGATTATTGCTTGTTGTTATATAAGCCTAATACTGGACGGCAGAAATGATTTTCGGTGTCTCTCTGTTTTCGTTGAAATAGAGAAAGGGCGACCACTTCTTTCTGACATAATAACTGATGGTCTTAGTGGATGATACTGGTCATTTAATATTTTAGTTATTTTATTTATACAAAATTTCTCGTATAAAAGATCTACATCGTCAACATCATTTATATAGCGTTTAATAGATTTTTTAATATTTGAATTTATTTTGTTCCTTTCCACTGCTAAGCAATTGCCTCCCCAAGCTGTTATACAAAATGACAAAACACTTTCGATTACTGCTCTATAAAATAATGTGCAGAGGGTTCTATCTATTCTAAACTGAGAGAGTTTTGATAAAAAATATGTACGTCTGCACATCTTATGCCTAATTATTTTCAAGTGTTCATCCCACTTGAGCCTGTCATCAATTGTTACACCAAGGTATTTGTAATGAGGAACTCGCTGGACGAATTGGTCCTTTAATTTTAACGGTTCTATCGGTTCCTTCACTCTCCTAAGTCAATCACTAGCTCCTTTGTCTTGCTTATGTTAAGCTCTAGGTGGTGGGCATCACACCAAGACACAAATCTATCAATTTCTTGCCTATAAGCCACTTCGTTGCCATTTGTTATGAGGCCTTGAAGAGCGGTGTCATCTGCAAACTTTATCAAAGGTACACTCAGGTTTTGACTTCTACAGTCATTCGTGTATATTGTGAATAATACAGGGGACAATACACAACCTTGAGGAGCACCAGTATTTGTAGTTATACAGGAGATATATTTTGTCCTAATTGAACTATTGTGCTCTCTCCGTAAGAAATTCGAGCACGCAAGCAATTATATACTCGTTTAGATTCAGACTAGTCAATTTTTGAACAACCAACTGAGGTTGCATTGTATTGAACGCTGAAGAAAATCTGCGAAAAGCAATCTGCAATAGCTCTTAGCGTGATCTAGATGCCTGTAGATGTTGTTTGTAAACAGCAAAATGGCATCCTCTACGCCACGTCCTGGTTTGTAAGCAAATTGATGACTATCACTCAATGGCATAAACTGGTTCCTAATTTTAACAAGAACAAGTTTTTCTAAAGATTTCATGACTATTGAAGTCAGTGCAACAGGTCTGAGATCGTTCATAGATTCAAGTTTTTCTTTTTTTGGAACAGGAATAATTTTTGAAGTTTTCCAAATTTCAGGGATCGAAACGCATTGGAGGGACCAGTTAAAAATATGTGTATAAATGGGGGACAGTTGATGGGCACATTCTTTTAATAATTTTCCTTTCAATCCATCCGGCCCAGCAGCCTTCCTCTCGTTTAGTTTCGAAAATACGAATCTCGTTTCTTCTTCACTGACCTCAATAGTCATTTCATCTTCCAAAGCCCTGTCTAATTTATGTTTTTCATTTTCAATATCAAATTTGTTTGCTGTGTCAAAACGTGAATAAAATTTATTTAGAGTTTCAATTTCGATATCTTCAGATATAATCGTGGGCTTTGGATTATAGTTAACAGCAGTTTTAAGCCCCGCCACGTGTCCCGTATATCCCCAGAAGAAAAGCATTTTTCAATTTTATTTTTGTACTTGTCTCTACAACTGGATATTACTCTCTTTATCTCTTTTTGTTTTGTTTTCAGATCTTTTTTATTTCTACTAGTAATGAGAGTTTTCTTTTGGTTCAATAAAAGTTTTAGATCTT
Source organism: Berghia stephanieae (assembly GCF_034508935.2). Classification (NCBI taxonomy): domain Eukaryota; kingdom Metazoa; phylum Mollusca; class Gastropoda; order Nudibranchia; family Aeolidiidae; genus Berghia; species Berghia stephanieae. Next base: position 107,403,385 of record NC_088360.1, read on the forward strand.
TTGTTATCCAAGGCTTGTTGTTAGGATAATATTTTATTTCTTTTTTACAAGACACGAGCTGTTCACAGAATTTTAAATACTCACTCACACAGTCATTCAGCTCATCCACACTATCACATGATTCGATAAAAACATTCCAGTCAGTGCATTCAAAACAACCACGCAAATCTTCACACACACTTCCGTTCCAGATCTGTACACTTTTCTTTACTGGTTTTACACGTTTAAAAACAGGGCGGTAGGTGGGGAGTAGCAAGAGCATGCAGTGGTCAGATAAACCCAATGGGGCACGGGGTAAACATTTGTAACTATTTTTAATATTACACAGGAATAAATCTAATGTTTTTTTTGTCCCTTGTCTCGCAGTCCACGTATTGATGAAGTCCCGGGAGAGTGAAATCTTTACATTGGTTAAAATCACCAGAAAAGTGAGTGGAGCAGGCACTTATGTTGGTAACAACAAGACATGAAGTGAATAGAAAAGTGCCAGAAGACAATAGAGAATAATTTTTTTTTTTTTTTTTTTTTTTTTTCGCGGCGGTGGTGGGGTTTGAACCTGCGACCTTATTGGTACGACAACTCCGCCTGGCAGGTGAGAGCGTGGCTCTACCGTGTGAGCTATCCACGAACACAAAAATATTCGTTTCAAACTCAAAGTCATTACTAGATCCCTCTCTCACCCACTTCTTGAGACCGCCGATTCGTTCGTACACCACCATCGCGAATAATTTTGACCAGCAGTTAAGCTTAATAGCCAATATTCTCAACACAAACATATAACATAGAAACGATTGAGACATTGAGTATGCTCGGTGTATGGGGTGAATTTTTAATTCAGAAAAGTGAGTGGAGCAGGCACTTATGTTGGTAACAACAAGACATGAAGTGAATAGAAAAGTGCCAGAAGACAATAGAGAATAAAATTTTTTTTTTTTTTTTTTTCGCGGCGGTGGTGGGGTTTGAACCTGCGACCTTATTGGTACGACAACTCCGCCTGGCAGGTGAGAGCGTGGCTCTACCGTGAGAGCTATCCACGAACACAAAAATATTCGTTTCAAACTCAAAGTCATTACTAGATCCCTCTCTCACCCACTTCTTGAGACCGCCGATTCGTTCGTACACCACCATCGCGAATAATTTTGACCAGCAGTTAAGCTTAATAGCCAATATTCTCAACACAAACATATAACATAGAAACGATTGAGACATTGAGTATGCTCCGGTGTATGGGGTGAATTTTTAATTCAGAAAAGTGAGTGGAGCAGGCACTTATGTTGGTAACAACAAGACATGAAGTGAATAGAAAAGTGCCAGAAGACAATAGAGAATAAAAATTTTTTTTTTTTTTTTTTTTTTTTCGCGGCGGTGGTGGGGTTTGAACCTGCGACCTTATTGGTACGACAACTCCGCCTGGCAGGTGAGAGCGTGGCTCTACCGTGTGAGCTATCCACGAACACAAAAATATTCGTTTCAAACTCAAAGTCATTACTAGATCCCTCTCTCACCCACTTCTTGAGACCGCCGATTCGTTCGTACACCACCATCGCGAATAAAAATCGAAAATTTTTATTCTCTATTGTCTTCTGGCACTTTTCTATTCACTTCATGTCTTGTTGTTACCAACATAAGTGCCTGCTCCACTCACTTTTCTGAATTAAAAATTCACCCCATACACCGGAGCATACTCAATGTCTCAATCGTTTCTATGTTATATGTTTGTGTTGAGAATATTGGCTATTAAGCTTAACTGCTGGTCAAAATTATTCGCGATGGTGGTGTACGAACGAATCGGCGGTCTCAAGAAGTGGGTGAGAGAGGGATCTAGTAATGACTTTGAGTTTGAAACGAATATTTTTGTGTTCGTGGATAGCTCACACGGTAGAGCCACGCTCTCGCCTGCCAGGCGGAGTTGTCGTACCAATAAGGTCGCAGGTTCAAACCCCACCACCGCCGCGAAAAAAAAAAATTTTTATTCTCTATTGTCTTCTTGCACTTTTCTATTCACTCCATGTCTTGTTGTTACCAACATAAGTGCCTGCTCCACTCACTTTTCTGAATTAAAAATTCACCCCATACACCGGAGCATACTCAATGTCTCAATCGTTTCTATGTTATATGTTTGTGTTGAGAATATTGGCTATTAAGCTTAACTGCTGGTCAAAATTATTCGCGATGGTGGGTTGTACGAACGAATCGGCGGTCTCAAGAAGTGGGTGAGAGAGGGATCTAGTAATGACTTTGAGTTTGAAACGAATATTTTTGTGTTCGTGGATAGCTCACACGGTAGAGCCACGCTCTCACCTGCCAGGCGGAGTTGTCGTACCAATAAGGTCGCAGGTTCAAACCCCACCACCGCCGCGAAAAAAAAAAAAATTTTATTCTCTATTGTCTTCTGGCACTTTTCTATTCACTTCATGTCTTGTTTAAAATCACCAGTGACCATCAATACGGCATCGGGCGACTTCATTTGAATGTCCTGTATTTTGTTGTCTGATGATGGTGGAATGTAGACGTCGTTGATGATGATGACATGAGTAAATTCCCGGGGTAGATAATAAGGTCGTGACGAAACAGTAATAAATTCAATATAATCGTCACAATACATTTTTCTTTATTTGACAATTATTGGGGTGGCACCATTTGTTGTTAATATATGTGCACACCCCACCCCCAGTTCGTTTATTTACATTAGTCCGATCTCCTCGAAATAGTGAGTATTGTTCAATATCAAAACATGATGATGGTATGTGAGGAGAGAGCCAAGTCTCTGTTAAAGTTATTATGGAGGCTTGACGATAGTCATTAT
>NC_088360.1:107411190-107446190 GCF_034508935.2 Berghia stephanieae
ACGTGGACTTAATTAAAATATCAATAATAGATCAATTAAGATGAAAACCAACTTGTCAAAAAAGTTTTAAACTTAAATTTCATAGAAATCTCGTGTGATTTAGACATTTTTACTTGTCGACAAAACTCAAAATCCATTGAAATTTGAAGCAAATGTTTCATGGCCAAAATAAAATAAAATAAATGCTTTTTTTTCTGTTTTTTTTTTTTTAATTTTAAATCTTTGTGTTTGTTCTTTTTTTTTTCTTTAACAGAGTAGTATAGTAATGAATGAAATGAGAGCCGCACGCTGTGAGTGGTATCGCGTTACGTACCAGTATCCTGCATTGACGATTATTCAGACATCCATCAATAAACATTTTGACATGAACAATTCTGTCGCACGCGACGCTGACAAAAAAAGAACAACCCAAAAACAACAACAACAACAACTAAACTAAACGACAGATTTTTGGCCAGAAAATATTTTGTTCATATTTATATTGATAGATTATGGTGATGACACAAAACTTGTTAATTGATGTGGCCAAAATTTTCAAGTCTGAGAATGTTTGCCAGAATGTTGTCAAGTTGGGTGTCATTTCAATAATACGTACTAATAATATTTGAAGTATCGATATTTTCTGAATCTAGTTTTCTGGCCAAATTTTTATTTTATTTTATAAAATTGTGTTATCTGGGAATACAGCAGCATTGCAGGGGAGATTTCCCTCCTCTGTTTACCCCCTTGTTAGCCATGATTCATTGTGTCATCTCAACGACAGAATGGTTGTGATAAAGTCAGAGATGATAATGTGTTATCGTATTATTGCAGAGAATAATAATATTCTAGATTCGATTACGGTCGTTTTTTTTTTTTTTTTTGTTTTTGTTTTGTTTTTGTTTTTTTGTTGTTTATTTTGGAAGGGGGGGGGATTTAATACGATATCAGTGTCCCAGCGTGTTAAGGGGTCGGTTTTGATGACGATCTGCACACAATTATTGGTCTTGTACAAGGGAGTCAACATGACCTAACATAGGCAACAGAGATGAAAAATTGAAATATTGAATAAAGTATAAATAGTTGTAATAGTTCGGCCTTTATGTTTGTGTGGGTGGATGATTGTGTATGATTGTATTGTAATTTGCGATCCACGATGTATTTACAATGAAAACATGAATGCAATTGAAGTGAAGTAAAACTGTTATTGGGAGTTGTCTACAAATACATCATCTGCAATATTATTTTGTGAAATTCAGCAAACATTAAACAATCATTGCCGCACTTTGGAAAAAATACGCATTCAAAAACTTGACAAAAACTCATTATCATTATTCAATTTATTTCGATCTATTTAAAATATCCTCGTCTTATCAAAAACTATCAAACCTGGGATTTTGAAGAAGTTGCAGGGTAGCATGTCTGAGAGTTTTTGACAAGATGAGAGTCATGCTAATCAATATAATAATTAAAGGACAAGTTTACTGGCAAAAAATTTAAAACATGTTTTGTTTTTTTTCTCAGAGAATGGATGTATTGGCCATTGCAATAGATTCAAAACGAAACAAAATATTGAGCTTTTATATCGCGTAATATCCACGAAACGTGCTCAAAGCGCTGTACAAAGGCTCCCTTACCAACAGCAATATGTAACATGTAAAACGAGACATGACTACTGTTAAGCCATATTACATTTTTTTTGGATAGAGACCTGAGTACGATGAGAGAATGTTAATAATGGGCCTTTTCCAAGGACTCAATAACTATGCTCTTGGCAAGGCTCGAACCCAGGACCTTCCTATCCAAAAGCAAGTGTCATGCCACAAGACCACATCATAACCGCATAGATTCGTGATTTGATATAATAATAAGTAAGTCATCGTAGGCCGTCTATAAATCCCAAATAAGAACGTGAAACCTTCTGTCACTCCTAAGCCTCTACCTAGCCTATCAAGCCGATATTAATGGAGGATGTTGCTCAGTATAAGGTCGCCGAGGCAGGTCATTTCACGGATCCCAGACTTCCGGTGGAAGATGGCGATTTCATGAGATATTGGTGGATGCTCATTGGCAGGGGGTTAAGCTGATGTATGGAGCTTGTTTGAGATCGGTGCGTGTATTGGGGTCATTAGTGACATGGACATCGGTGCCGACGGAATGGGCTTTTCATGAGCATGGGGGTGAGATGGTGGGGGGGGGGGGGGGGCTTGGGGGAAGGGGTTATTGGTATTGTGACCCTTGATGGCTATCGCATGTATTTATGAACGGAGAGGTTAGGTAGGGTAGACTTCGTTCTTCGATGTGATGATAATGAAGTGAGTATGATGATGATGATGATGGCAATATATCTTATTTTCGTACGTAGTATGTTGGGTATTGTTCCACGTGCACTTATTTACAGGTCTGATAACCCAATTCCGCATGGGCTCCTTGTTATTGTAATAGAAATCTACACACAAAAAAATGACGCAAAATATTGTCCATTATAACAATATTAAACGAGGCCCATAAGTGCGCTCGGATGTCAGATCTGCATATATGTACACGTCGGTATTGTTAGAGTGAGAAATAAAGTGCCGACTGCACACTTATTGCTGAATCAATATCGGCAGAGTACAAGTTAAAAGAAGACCCTGGGATTATGTAAAAGGTTGCTTGAAGAAGTAGTCTTACGTAATTTGTGATATCATTTTCAGTCATAAAATTTATATTACTCCACCCCTCTCCCTAAATAGTAACGCGTAATGATATCGTGTTTACAACAGTAATTTGTGACGTCAGATTATCATTCGTAAATGTCACTAAAAATCAGAGATTCTTTAAAAATAAGTATCATTTAAATGTTTCAAAGATGACCAAATTGGAATCGATTGAGGGGTAGAATAAATGATTTTTTACACTCTTGTGTTTTGGAATTCGAACTTTGTTCCCAACGTGCACTCGCAAGCTCGTGCACTGTTTGGGAACACGTCCGGAATTTTAAGAAAATAAAAAGCTCGTAGTATTACTGGGCACGATAAAAATGACTCGTTTAATAAATACAAAGAAATGAAAGAATCGTAAATTAAAGAATAATTTGAATAGATATGAGTTATCATCATTATGTACGATAATATCCAGCTGTTCTCTCCCTCTCCACCCCCCTCTCTCTCCCCCCCTCTCTCTCTCTCTCTCTCTCTCTCTCTCTCTCTCTCTCTCTCTCTCTTTCATTCTTTCTTTCTTTCTCGTTCTATTTACTATGTCTAGTCTTTAACATAGGTAAAATTAGCTCAGACACTTTTGACAGTTTTCGCCAGCTTGATATCTTATATTATAATTCCGCTCTCTGTTTGTCAACTATACACTACATTTCCCTACGTCATTTCCTACCGGAAATTACGAGAAGCAGAAGAAAGAAGTTCATCAATGAGAAGCCGTAGTTTATTATTTGATCATTACAATAATTACAAAAGTCTGACTTCATTGTTCAAATATAAACGAGATGTTCTGTCTCACTCTGGAAAAAAAACTTCATTTAAAAATTTGGCCAGAAAACTCGTCCTTCAAATTTCGATCGTTTTAAATGACCCTCATCTTGGCAAAAACTCTCAAACCCGGGACTTTGGCGAAGTCCCGGGTTTGAGAGTTTTTGCCAAGATGAGGGCCATTTAAAACGATCGATATTTGAAGGACGAGTTTTCTGGCCAAATTTTTAAATATTGTTTATTTCCAGAGTACAGCATTGCTGTCTTGGGGTGTTTTTTTTTTTTTGTAAGGGAAGACTACGAAAGGTAAACAAAAATGTGATGGGTTATTTAAATTATTCTAGCATTATGTAGAAAAGGGAACACTTGGCGCGTATTCTTTGCCCTTAATTTCCTGTAAATATTGTCCTCCGGAGTCTATGTCAGCTAAGTTGGTATTGTGCTGGAATAAAGAATTCCTCCAGAGACATTAGCCTCATGGAGCCATTGTATATCCCGGTTTCTATCACGTGAAACTGATGATGGCAATTGCTTGCTATCCTTAGGATAGGACGCCAGGCTACCGTAAAGTACTTTCTGTCAGATCTAAAAGATAAATCCAGCTACCCAATTAATGGACAAGGTGGTCATAACAACGTATCGACTCCACCCGGAATCGATCTCGGTTCGGGCCTCATGGCTCTGAAGGACTATTTTGCTTCTATTATATTTTTCATTTTGACTCGAATCGCTTTTTATAAATAGAAAACCATTGAGATTTAGGGAAATTCCTTTGGTTACGTAATATACTATGTGATTTTGGGTCTTTAATTTATACGTCAGAAAACCATTCCTTTTAAAAATTTTATTATTATTATTATTATTATATTATTATTATTATTATTATTATTATTATTATATTATATTATTATTATTATTATTATTATTATTATTATATTATTATTATATTATTATTATTTTATTATTTTTATTATTATTTATTATTATTATTATTATTATTATTATTATTTATTATTATTATTATTATTATTATTATTATTTATTTATATTATTTTTATTATTATTATATTATTATTATTATTAATTAGTTATTATTATTATTATTATTATTATTATTATTATTATTATTATTATTATTATTATTATTATTATCAGGTTCGTCCATACTTAGTTTCTTTACAATAATTGTTATATTGTCTTCGACAAAGATCTTAATCTCTACAAAGACCTTTTTACAACCCCCATGGGAATCAAAATACATCCATATATTTATTCTATCGTAATCTGGAAAAAAAACACGCATCTAACATTTTGTTCAGAAAACTCGTCCTTCAAATATCGATGGATTAAAATGAACATCATTTTGTCAAAAACTCTCAAACCTGGGACATCCGCGCTCGTGGAAGTCCCAGGTTTGAATGGGTTTTTTTTTAACAAAATGAGGGTTAATTTAATCCATCGATATTTTAAGGACGAGTTTTCTGGCCAAAATTTTAAATACGTGTCTTTTATCTTCATAGAACGGTAGTATTGTTGTTGTTGTTGTTGTTGTTGTCGTTGTTGTTGTTGTTGTTGTTGTTGTTTCGATGGAAACCCCCCTGGTAATTCTATATTCATTACTTAAAACCTTTGCTTTTAGTTGTTAGTTCCAACTATTCCTTTGTCTTTCACTAATATATTTCTTGAATACGTTATTGTTACAATCGCATCCTTGCGTCTCTCGTTAAAAATCTTTAGCTTTTTAAACAGAGCACTATTAATTAAAAGTGCTCAAATCGCCTTTCAAGATGTCCAAAGCCAACAGCAACATATATCACGTAGCTCGATGTCTGTTTAATAGTATTTACACTTTGATATTTATATTCGACAAAGACAAGTCTGTTATTGGTCTTGCATTCACTATGCATCTTAGTGTGGTGAGAGAATGTGAGTAAAGAGCCTTTTCTTGGACTCGAATTTGCGCCGTGCCCAATAGACCAGGGAGTCCCGATAGCTCAGTTGGTTGTGCACTCGCTTCACACACAAAAGAACCAAGATCGATCCCGGGTGCTCAAAGCGCTTTACAAGGGGTCCCTAGCCAACAACAACAACACTTATTAACATGTAGAACGGGACATGACGCCTGTTAGGCGAAAATACAATTATGATTTTTTTTTCCGGACAGCGTCAGCCCTGTTCACGGCCAGCTCCTCATTTTACACCCGAGTACGGTGAGAGAATGTGAGTGAAGAGCCTTATCCGAGGACTCACTATACGCCGAGGGAGGCTCGAACCCAGGACCTTCCGATCTGAAAGCGAGTGTCATACCACAACACCAGACATAGCCGCACATAAACCATCTCGTTGTTTTCGACAAAGCCCAATGCGTAATTTCTGAATTTATGTAACATCAGCCCCTTGACAAAGAAAAGTTCAATGATTTTAGCGTTACAACGTTTCAATAACGAATTTCACTGACCATAAAAACAGACGGCGAATAGATGTGGGATGTGTCCACTGGGAACCATTTCTGTAGGGGAATGTAGGTGGGCTGACAAGTGAAGGGTCTTCATTCGATAAATAATGCTTTTGTACTATTATTATTGTTATTATTATTATTATTATTATAGCATTGCAAAGCCATTATAAATAATGATGTGACTCTTTGTATTGTCTTTGTTTCGGTTTCAGGATTTGGTTTTGGTTTTACCAGCGGGGGGCGAAATGGCCAAGTGATTAAGACATTACACTGTGACCCGGAAGGTCCCGGGCTCGAGCCCCGCTTCAGGCACTTTCGTTATTTTACTTGAGCAACAAGATTAACCTCTAATTTGCCCACTTGGATAACATGGGTGATTCCTGTTGACATCAGACATCTTGTTTGATGAATTATCTATATTCCTTCATGGAATGCCTAGGCGACGATATCTTTTGATGTCGTGGCGGAAGGGCATGGTTTTTTAAAATTAATTTATTTATTACCATAAGTAACCACTGGGTCAATTCGCTTTGCAGTAAGACTCTCTCTCTCTCTCTCTCTCTCTCTCTCTCTCTTTCTCTCTCTCTCTCTCTCTCTCTCTATCTCAGGGATCGGAAAGTCCTGGTTCGAGCCTCGCTCGGTGCATAGTTGAATGCTTGGAAAAGACTCTTTACTCACATTCTCTCTCCGTACTCAGGTGTAAAATGAGTAGTGACCCGGCCGTTAGCAGCGTTGTCTCTGTACGAAAGAAATAGTTGTATTATCGCCTGACAGGCGTCATGTCTCGTTCTACATGTTACGTGTTCCTGTTGGTCAGGAACCCTTTATAAAGTGCTCTTCCTTTCTTTCATTTCTCTCGTTCTCCCTCTCTTTCTCTCTCTCTCTCTCTCTCTCTCTCTCTCTCTCTCTCTATCTCTCTCTCTCTCTCTCTCTATATATATATATATATATATATATATATATATATATTTATCTCTCTCTCTCTCTCTCTCTCTCTCTCTCTCTGTCTTTCCCATGGCCTGGGCGATGAACAGTGTGCATTTACGAGCATTTAGCCTGCAATGCTTCCAAGACTTCCCAAAATCCCCACGAGTATTTTATCCTAAACTTTGACAAACATGTTTTTATCATTATACGAGTATTTCGGCCCGAATACTTAATTTTCAAATATTGATCGATTGAAATGAACACAAGAGAAGTCTCAGGTTTGAGATATTTTGACGAGCAGGGAGTCATTTTATTTAAAGCGGTTCACAATATTTGAGGCCGACGTGCACGTATTTCAAGGTCTCATAACCCAATTCATTGTGGGCTCGTTGTTGTAATGGAAATTTCGAAAAAAAATGACGCAAAATATTGTCCATTACAACAATGTTAAACTAGGCCCAGAATTGGGTTTAGATGTCAGACCTATATATATTTACACGTTGGTTGAGGCGAATCTGTTGCTTAAGAGTTGATTTTAAACTCAATTAATGGAATTCACGGGATGGGCCACAATCAACGTGTACTTCTTTCCAGGTCTAATAACCTAAATTGTTATGGGCTCATTGTTATAATGGAAATACTCTCTCATTCCAACACAAAATAATAATAATATTGCCCATCACATCAATGTTAAATCAAGCCCATAATTATTTTCCGTTACCAGCCCTGCAAATAATAACACGTCAACCTGCGCCACAATCTTTTTTTTTTAGCTCACTCAACCCTAACACCGACTATATCCGTAGTTTATCCGGGTTACTTTTACCCCTTACCTATTTATTACATTTTTTTATGAGACAAATTATAAACTTAAACTTGAGCTTTTATATAGCGCAAAATCCACTAAGCGTGCTCAAAGCGCTTTACAGGGGGTCCCTGGCCAACAGCAACACATAACGTGTAGGACGAGACATGACGCCTGTCAGGCGATATTACAAATTTTTGGGACAGAGACAACGCTGTTAACGGCCAGGTACTCATTTTACACCTGAGTACGGTGAGAGAATGTGAGTAAAGTAAAGGGCCTTCTCCAAGGAATCAACTATGCGCCGAGCAAGGCTCGAACCCAGGACCTTCCTATCCGAAAGCGAGTGTCATACCACTAGACCACATAGCCGCAGGCGTAGTATCGAAGCTAATGTTTTTTTTTTTGGTTTTTTATTTCATGTTTACATGTTAATGGTAGTTGAATAAAACTATTTATACACATGCTCAATTTTAATACATTTTTTTCCAATTTTGAAAAGTATCAAAGATCTCTAGGATTGAGTGAGGTAACCCCCTCCTTACCTCCCAAAGGAAAATCGTCACATTCGTTACGATACAACCAACATTTTTCTTATTTAAATTTCTCTTGCACATCATAAAATTTAAAGAAAATGAACAGTGTGTTGTAGAGCATGTTGTGCTACAAAAATTATGTATCGTAAGAACTTACTGCTATTATGTTTAAGTGATAATAAATCTTTTTTTGTGTGTTAGTTGGGTGTGAAGTTTTGGGGAGAATCCTGAAAATGGATGGTAAGAGAAAGTTAAAAACTATTTTCTGATCAAATTGATTAAAACCTGTTTTTGTCAACAAAAAGAAACAGAGAGAGAGAGAGACACAGAGAGAGAAAGAGAGAGAGAGAGAGAGAGAGAGAGAGAGAGGGAGAGAGAGAGAGAGAGAGAGAGAGAGAGAGAGAGAGAGAGAGAGAGAGAGAGAGAGGCCAAGGCGTGTTCAAGTTGCTGAATGACTTTCCAAAACTCCCTAACTCCGTCTTCCCATCATATTAAGATATTGTTGATTATTTCCCCTAACATTTCTCATTCGGTACTCTATTTTATCATATTTAATTTATTTAAACTTCAAAACCACTCAAAACATGGGGAGTTTTTGAGCCATTTAATGCTTAAAATAAAGGAAAAATCTCAAAAAGTAGAAAAATCGACTTAACGAGTTTTGGAAAACCAGCCTTGAATTCTATCCCTATGTTTCATTTTTCTCCCAACATTCCATCACAATTTAGGATTAAGCGAAAGATTTTAGATTTCCCTTCGGAGATCATAATATAAGGGTTGGCCTTGTTTCTGTTTTTTCTCCTCTCTTTAATATCAGAATTAAGGATTATTAGGGGGAATGCTTCTCTCGTGTCATTCTGATGTGGTCTGTTTTATTGCCATTTTTGTCATAGGAATTCTCTTCTGACAGTCTATAAACCTGTCCTCTTCTCCACCCCCCCCCCTTCTCCCCCCCGCCAGCTCCGTTATTATTTGGGAAAACGCTTTTTTAAATTAAACGATATTTTGGCCATAAAATTTGTCTTTACAAATATCGATCGAGTAAAATGACTCGTCCTATCAAAAACTTTCAAACCAGGCACTTCAGTAAGTTATCAAGGAAATTCCATAATTTGAGACTTTCTGACAATGTGAAGGTCATTTGAATCGATCGATTCTTGAAGGACGGGATTTCTGGCCGAAAGTTAAAAAAAATAAATTTTCCCAGAATATGGCAGAGCTTTATTTATTTCATCTTCGAATATTTCTATAAATAGTCATCTTCTCTACCTATCGATTTTTTGTTCATTATAAAAATATAGAATTTGGAATTATTTTTTCCACTTTGTTCACTTTTCATGGATGTTTCTTGTTGACATCAGGCCTTTGTTTGATGGATTATCTATATTATTGCTTCATGGAATGTTTAGGCGAAGGCATCATCATCATCATAATCATCATCATCATCATCATTGCCTTTTTCACCCTGGGTCAGGGTATTGGCCACAAACAAACAGTTTCCATCCATCTCTTTCCTGAACTAACATTTTTAAAAATAATTTATTCCATGTCTTATCACTTCTCTGCATATCAGCTTATTTATTTCTTCCTCGTTTCCCCTTGCTCTTCTGGGTTCCAGTCTAATACTTTCTTTGTTATAGTGGAGTCATACTTTCTAAAAGTGTGTCCAAACCACATCCATCGTCTTCTTCCTATATCTACTCCCATTGGTGTCTGCTGTGTTTTTCTCCATACTTCTTTGTTCTATTTTCTATCCATATATTTTATTCGAAGTAGATGGCGTATTATTGCTTCATGGAATACCTAGGCTAAGGCGCGGATTATCTATGTCATTGCTTCATTGGGTACCTAGGCGAAGGCGCCGATTATCTATATCATGGCTTCATGGGATGCCTAGGCGAAGGAATGGATTATCTATATCATTGTTTCATTGAAGACCTTTGCGAATGCATGGATTATCTATATCATTGCTTCATTGAATACCTAGGCGAAGGCATGGATTATCTATATTATTCGTTCATGGAATACCTAGGCGAATGCATGGATTATCTATATTATTGCTTCATGGAATACCTAGGCGAAGGTGCGGATTATCTATATCATTGCTTCATTGAATACCTAGGCGAAGGAGCGGATTATCTATATTATTCCTTCATTAAATACCTAGGCGAAGGCGCGGATTATCTATATTATTCCTTCATTGAATACCTATGCGAAGGCGCGGATTATCTATATTATTCCTTCATGGAATACCTAGGCGAAGGCATCTTACGATGCAACACAGAAAGGCGTAAATTTTTCTTTACAAAAACTGAAAAATGATACTTTTCCGATGCGCTTCACAAGTCTCATTTATTATCCCAGCAGGTCAAATGGAACGCTATTACTATTATATTGGAGCAAATGCATTCTCTCCTGTTACTACAGAGTGTCGTTTAATAAATTCGAAATATATTCACAAAGCATATTCAATGAGCCATCTATCAATTAAAATAATGATAACTAAAATATTGATACGAATAACTCACAAGAACCATGAACAAACGAGCTTTTATAAAGCGCAATATCCACTAAACGTGCTCAAAGCGCTTTACAAAAAGTCCCTGACCAACAGCAACACCAAAAACATAGGACGAGACAAGACGACTGTTAAGGCAAAATATTATTTTTTTTTCATTCAAAGACAACGCTGTTAATGGCCAGCTACTCATTTTACACCTGAGTACGGTGAGAGAATTGAGTCTTTTCCAAGGACTCGACTATGCGCCAAGCGAGGCTCGAACCCGGGTACTTCCGATCCGAAAGCGAGTGTGATATCACAAGACTACATAGCCGCACAACAAATGTATGTCATTTGGCATTTTTATTTTATACATTTTGTCTATGTCCTCACACATTTCGTTCAAATCATTATCATTCTGGGATTAGTTACTTCCAGAAAAGTGACTTTAGAATCAAATTAATGGGAAATACTTTTTTATTTTCGTTTTGCAATGTTGGAGATTGTACTTATTCTCTACATAACGAAAAGAATTAATGAACCCCAAGTTTCATGTTTGTGTCTATAGACAGTATGCGCTTGGCTTATGAGCTCACAACATTGCCATCAGGAAGTATAACGGACCAACACACAAAACTATGAGAATTACTCATAAACGCGGATGGCTAAAGACAATAACAATTACCCGAGTGACGTCAACTTCATTCTATCTATAACATTCAATTATCAGCACCTATGTTTTTCGACACAATACCGCTTGAAGACGACGGGCCACCTATACAATTTTGTTTTCATTTATCCATAACCCCCCCCCCCCCCCCCCCCCCCCCCCCCCCCCCGCCTGCCCTTTCCCACTCCCACCACTACTCCCATATCACCCTCTTTAGAAAGCAACGGTCTGTTTCATGTCACATTTCAATGGCAGTAAAAAAGAACAGCCCACCAGAATGGATGTTTAAACACATTTAGGCGGTGTCGGCCGAATGATATAATAATGGTTGTTTAGGGCAACAATGCTGTCTAATAGTATGACACTCGCCTTAGGCTCAGACGGTCTTGGGTTCGAGTCTTGCTCAAAGTGGCCCCATGGTTTGGTTTGGTCCTTTGAAAAAGGCTCTTGACTCACATCCTTTCATCGTATTCGGATGTAAAATGTGACCCTTTGTCTCAAACCGGTATTATGTCGGAACGAACCAGATGCTGAAAAGGTGAATTTAGTGTTAAAATTGGTCAAAAATATGAATTGTTGGCATCAGCACCCTAAAATAAAGTATTCATTCTCATCAATAAAACATACAAACTCAACACAAGTCTGATATTTCGGGCTATAAATTCAATTTTCAACATCTTAATCATCCCGACTAAATACCGTTTTGAGGCGAAGGGTCACAAATGAGTACACATATCCGTTGACAGCATTGTCTCTGTTGAAAATTTTAAAAAGATGTAATATCGCCTAACAAGTGTCATGATGTATGGGATACCGACGTGTACACTTTTGAAGGTCTGATAACCAAACTGAATTATGGGCTTGCTCTAACATTGTTGTTGAGGATTTTAATTAGTGTTGGTTTTAGATGAATATGGATACATAGCGGGGATGGATGGGATGGACGGAAAGATAAATAGATATATAAATGATATATATATATATATATATATATATTTTATATATATATATATAGAGAGAGAGAGAGAGAGAGAGAGAGAGAGAGAGAGAGAGAGAGAGAAGAAAGAGTGAGAGATAGAGAGAGAAGAAAGAGTGAGAGATAGAGAGAGAAGAGAAGAGAGAGAGAGAGAGAGAGAGAGAGAGAGAGAGAGAGAGAGAGAGCAACGAAGAAATCTCAATTAATAGGTCTTTTTTATTCTCAGATCACGAACGAGGCACTGGGGAGTATTCGACCCCGTTGTTTTTATTCCCACATCTATTTTCCCCGTAAAATGGAGGATTTCGTAGATTTAGATGGACAAACCTTTTTCCACACCAGAAAGTGATTTATCAGGGAATAGAGAAGAAAAGTCGTGACGTCACACCCTCCACTTTTCTGGTTCCATTCTTTTTTTTTCATTTGATTGAATTTATTTGCTGCCTTATCTCAAGCAAAATACATGACATTTTGGAGGGAACACATATAAAGAATTTATTTAGTTACATGTATCTATTTCAATCAAACTTTAAAATTTAAATTGTAAAACTCTTAATTGCCCCATTTGATCATATTTTATTTTAACTCCCTATTTACAGGATTACCTTAATATTTTTTTTCATTTCTTCATTTAAATGGAATAGCAATTTATCCATTCATTCCTTCATTTAAATTGAATAGCGTTTTACTCATTCATTCCTTCATTTATTCATTTATTTATTCATTTATAAAATCATTCACAACTCCCTACTACCCCCAAGCAAATGGTCTTTGTGAGAGATTCAATGGCACTTTAAATTTGAAGAACATGTTAAGAAAAGTGTCAGCAGAAAAACCAGATGATTAGGACAGATTTCAGATGTCAAATAATGAATAGGTTACGATTTGAATCATAAGGTGGATGACTATTTTAGTAGCAGGATGTATGGGCTGATTCTAGGTATGACAAGATGTAAATGAGAAATATGGGTGGTCTGTATTGACTAGATACCAGCATTTATTTAGACTAAAAAAGAAAAAAGATACCATCATTCTGAATCCAGAAGATCATTTACACAATTCGATTCAATAGTCTGATGTCACGTCACCCAGCAACGGTGTCCATCGTGGTTCTAAACCAAGAAAATCGGTACTTTTTATTCTTCATGCTGGCTAGAACTTTTGTCTTGTGATCAGAATATAGCAAAAGTCAAAACATGATCACTTTTATAATGTTTTTCTCCTCTGGATACACTTTCATGCTCGTCGGAGAAATATTTCATAAGGGCGTCCGCCGTTGTTCCGATAGTTTAGAGCCAGTTACTAAGTTACTATTTGTCATTACGATGGAAGTGCCGACATGACTGTTGAAGCGTATTATTGTATTCAGTCCTCCGGAAGAGTAGTTTTACACTTTCATTGAAATAGGAACCAGTTCTTTTGACATCACACGTTTCTTCTCTATTTTTGTACAAGATATAATAGCGTTCTTGTTCAACCGGAAACAAACAAAGGCTCTATCCACTTCGTGTTATTTGAAATTCGTCTTTCTCTTGTTTATACAGGAAGTGATACGGAGTGCCCATCGTCTTCGTGATAATAACATTTCGTTCATTTTCATATATCTCATTTTTTCATATAATATTCCTATGAATGTATCATCATAGTTTACTTTTCTGTCTACGTACTTATGTTCTAACGCTGTCCTCCTCCTTCTTGTTTGCGTCTGTCTCATCAAGAGTGTATATCAATATAGAGAATGAGATTAGCGGAAGAGTAGCGTCCCTTGATTGGACGTCACCTTACAGAGAGAACGTCAATTTGGTTTTGAAGTTTCTCAAGCCGCTTTCACCGGAAGCGAGGACGAGAGACGCATGCGCACAACCAACATGACGTTCTCTCTCTAATAACTTTTCCGCCGGTGACGTCACAGACTATGGGTGACGTCCAATCAAGGGATGCTACTCTTCCGCTAATCTCATTCCCTATAGACCAATAGATTCTGTTCAAACTCCATTATTATATATTATTTCTCGACATCTCTATAAACCTATATCACATACATCCATCAGGATATTTATACGTCTATATATCTAGTCATCTATCGATCTAACTATCCATTTACCTATCCACGTATCTATCTAGGTATCTATTTCGATACATATCTTTCTACCCATCTCTCTATTCATCCATCTATCCATCTACCCATACTATATCCGTCGACACATTCGTTAACAAAAGAATTTATCGACCTGTAATCTATTATCTTGCATTTCCACCTATCTATCTATCTATCCATTCATCTATATATCTATCTATCATGGTTACACAGAATTTTGTGTGTTGGTCCGTTATACTTCCGGATGGCAATGTTGTGAGCTTCTTAGCCAAGCGCATACTATCTATATGTTAACGATGGCTACGGATGGAACACCATTTCGCCATTAAACACTTTTATCCCATCGTGTCCTTGTGGGGACGGTTGCAGATAAAGACAGTTCCTTCCCCTTTCTCTTTATACGTGTTATTGTATGTGATGGATAGGATCGTCACCCAGAATTAGATTACTGTGATCGAACTCATTCACTTGATTGTCATTATCATTGTCATGTGAAGTGTAGTATCACGTCACTGTTTCCATTAAAAAAAATATTTAGCTTTTAAGATAATAATAATAATAATAATAATAATAATAATAATAATAATAATAATAATAATAATAATAATAATAATAATAATAATAATAATTATAATAATAATAATAATAATAATAATAATAATAATAATAATAAGAAGAAGAGAAGAAGAAGAAGAAGAAGAAGAAGAAGAAGAAGAAGAAGAAGAAGAAGAAGAAGAAGAAGAAGAAGAAGAAGAAGAAGAAGAAGAAGAAGAAGAAGAAGGAGAAGAATACATATTTATACAGCGCTCATTCTCGTGTAAAACACAAACTCTGGGCGCTTTACAATATAAGTTATCAATTTTGAGTTTTAAAAAATGCAATGCAATGAATTCATAGCCAAATCAAGGAATCATAGCGTCAATATAAGCAAATACAGTAAAGATGTGTATTGAGATTCCTTTTGAAGCCGGATATTCACTATACGTGCTCAAAGCGCTTTACACGGGGGTCCCTGGCAAACAGCAACACTTAAGATGAAGGACAAAACATGACACCTTGCTCGGCGCATAGTTGAGTCATTGGAAAAGACTTTTTAACTCACATTCTTTCACCGTACTCATGTGTAAAATGAGTACCCGCTCGTTAAAAGCGCTGTCTCTTTCGGAAAAAAAAATTATATTAACCCCGAACAGGCGTCATGTCTCGTTCTTTATGTTACGTTTTGCTGTTGGTTAGGGACCCTTTATAAAGCGCGTTGAGCACTTCTAGTGGATATTGCGCTATATAAAAAAGGTTTTAAAAATATTACATCCTTATACACCTTGCAGATCACAAAGGTCATCATCTGATAAAACTTAACTTTTAGTTCCCCTGTTTAAAAACAATTGTTTTGGCAGGCGTTCTTTTTCTGTCTTGGTACCCCGTGTATGGAATTCTATTGGACCCCGTGTATGGAATTCTATCCGTAGAACCATCAGGGAACAACCAACTTTTAATTCTTTTGAATTGAAACTAAAACATTTGTCTTTTCACGTCTGCCTATTTTTGATCTGAGACATACTTTATGGTTATAACCCTTTGTGTGAATTTTCAATTGTGGGTTTGCGTGTGTGTGTGTGTGTGTGTGTGTGTGTGTGTGTGTGTGTGTGTGTGTGTGTGTGTGTGTGTGTGTGTGGAGGGGGGGGGGGAGAGGGTGTGGTATTGGGTTATGGTACAAGAGAGGAATTTTTAAAATATTTTTTTTCAACCATTGTGAAGGGCATTGAGAATTATATTATTTTGAAAATGCGGTATACAAATGCCATTATTATTATTATTTATTGTTGGGCCACAAAGACTAAATAGATAAACACACATTATTTACAAATATTATTGAGATGACATTTTAAGGCTTACATTTATAACTATAAGAAGAGTTCCCAACTATGAAAAAAAAAAAGAAAGGGGGAACAACACATAGAAAGTTATTAAGTAGAAAAACAGCTAATAGTAACAGTTCCAATAAATTGATTTTATTCCATCGGCAGTTGAACCATATTATTATTCGGCGAAGGTTTTCGGGGACGTCTTGGGACAAGCAAAAACCCCAAACAATATCATGTATCTCGGAATAGCAAAAAATGTAACATTAGCCGACAAGAGAGACTGGTTTGGGGAGAAAAAAAGAAAGAAAAAAAAAAAAAAAAAGAAGAAAAAAAAGACCCCAGAAAAAATGAGATGGTCATTAGTCGAAAACAAGAAAAGAAGGGAAAAAATACGAACAAAACCTGATCTGGCAAAATACGAGAAATTTAAATTGTCTAGAATCTGTGGCTTGGGAGTTGGAATTGTGGGAGAATGTCCGACTAGGACCAGCCAGGATTTACACGGATTGGCTACCCTGTCGTTCTCAGTAAAAACACCTATTTCAAATTTTGACCAGAAAACACTTCCTTCAAAAATCGATGGATTAAAATGGCCCTCATCTTAGCAAAAATCTCTCGAACCTAGGACTTCAGCGAATCCCAGGTTTGATAGTTTTTGTTAAAGTGAGCGTCATTTTAATCGGTTGATATAATTTGAAGGAAGAGTTTTCTGGCCAATGTTTTAAAGTGTTCGTGTTTTTTTCTTCAAAGAACAGCAGTACTGATGTGCATTAACTCCAGCTGGTAACTTGCCTCAGATTTACTGCAATTTGAAACCAGTGCTATTGATTGGACAACAGTTTGAACTGCAATGCGTCTGAGTGTCAGCACTTTGTGGGGGGATTTGATCTGGCGGGAAAAGTGAAAGGACTTTGTATGATGGAATTCAACCAACCTTCCATTAAAGAAGAGAGAAGTGTCCAAAATGGGGGGTGGGGGGGGGGGGGGAGATCGAATATTTTTGGAATACCGTGGAAGGTGGTGACTAATGGAAGTTGGGCCGACTAAGGCCACCCCCCAAATATGGTCCCAGGATTGAAAGGTATTAAACAAATATGGTAAAATAAACCCCATCATGAATGGATTTCGCCCTTCCCCACACTTTAGAAAAAGAACATGGGACAAGTTATTTCAATTTATATATATATATAATATATATATATATATATATATATATATATATATATATATATATATATATATATATATTGCGTTATTTTTGCATATTCTCCTTCAACATTGATTCGTCCAGAGTTCCTGGAGTCATCAGGGAGGTTGATTTGAGGATATTTTATATATATATATTATATATATATATATATATATATATATATATATATATATATATATATATATATATATATATATATATATATATATATATATATATATATATCATATTATGATAGTATAGACCACTTTTCAACCATCTTTATATATCTTGACATTGAAATAACCTATCCGCCGATGTTCTTTTTCTAATGTATGGGGAAAGGTAAAATCAATGAAATTATGATGTACATTTTACCATATTATTTGTATATTAATTCTCAATCTGGGGAGTTGGAAAGGGGGGGGGAGGGCATTTGAGGGGTGGGGGGTGGTGTTAATCAACTGGCCCTACCCACCCCAATCAACGGTAATTATATTATATTGTGTTAGAAGTGAAGAATTTGCCCTGCTTTTTAAATGCTTTATTTAAAACTACAAAGATGAAGGTCAATTGGATTCAGTGGTCTGATGTCACGCGCCCGGCAACGGCGGCCATCTTGGTTCTAAACAAAGAAAATCATTTCTTTTTATTCTTCATGCTGGCTAGAATTTTTCATATGTCTCGTAATCAGAATGTGTAAAAGTCAAAACATGATCATATTTATGGGTTTTTTTTTCCTCTGGATACGCTTTTATGCTCGCGGGAGAAATATTTCATACGACGTCCGCCATTGTTCCGATAGTTTAGAGCCAGTGTTACTAATTTACCATGCGTCATTAGGAAGGAAGTGACGTTACGACTGTTGAAGAGTATTTTTAGTCTTTCATATGACAACAATGCAATAGAGTTACATATTCAGTGTGGATGATACTAAGCTACTAGAAGCTGTGGCTTGTAATAAGTAATTAACAAAAATGAATATTAACAGCTTCATAATAGAAAAAAATAACCAACGTTCCGTGTCTTGTATTTTGTTCTTTTTTGAAGCTGTTAGATATAATATTCAATTTTGTTTATTATTTTTAGTGTGGGTATCTTTTTAATTTTCTCACCAAATAAATATCAGCTTACTGATAATATCCACAATGTTCTTGGAAATGTTTCTAACGTATATTATAGCTTTAGCTTACTTTGCCTTATTATAACCGTACTCTGAACAAAACACATTTGAAAAAAAAAATTGGCCTGAAATCTTATCCTTTAAATATCAATCGATTGAAATGACCCATATATATCTTGTCAAAGTTTCCCAAACCTGATACTTCCTTTCTTTGAAGTCCCAGATTTTATCGTTTTTGACAAGATGAGGATCATTTTAATCGGTCGATATTTAGAGTACGAGTTTTCTGACCTGAATTTATAAGATGTGTTGGGTTTGTTTGTTTGTTTGTTTTTTTTTTTTGTTTTTTTTTGTTTTTTTTTTTTTTGTTTTTTTTTCAGAGACCGGCAGAAATATAATTGCATGATATAAAATAAGCTTCAAGCTATCTGTGACCTGCAGGGTCTATTGTCTGGCGGAATACAGGCTTTACCGTGCTTGATACTTGACATAAACATCATAGGAAGCTTCTTCTAACTCTGTCACAGCTCATTGACATTTATCTATCCATTCCTTCGTTTTTCAAAGCCTGCTCAAACTCACTTTTCTTTCATTATCTAGAGATAAGTAAAAGTGGTCCTTCAGAGCCATTCATTCAGCCCATGAAGCCGGAGTTTATCCCGGTTTCTATAGCGTGAAACGGACAATAACAATTGCTTGTTATCCTGTTTGATAGGACGCTAGTCTAGCGCAAAGAACTGCTCACCAAATCTAACAGACTCAGCTCAGGCTGGTGGGCAGAGGGTCAGAAAAAAAAATAATCTCGACTGCACCCGGGATCAATCTATGTCCTTTTGCGTGTGAAGCGAGTGCTCTACCAACTAATCTATCGGGACCCACATCTAAAGATATAACAGATATTCAATTCTTTTTTTTTTTAATTTGGTTGACGAAGAAACATTTTTTCTTCCAGCTGTGTCTTACAGAACAATACACTATGTGTCTTGAGTTATTCCCCTTTCCTTGGTGAAATCTGGCCAATCTATAACCCTTTCCTTGGTGAAATCTGGCCAATCTATAAATTGAACGAGTGTGTTAACAAAGCAGGTTTTGGAAGTCATCATTTCATATTACTTATCTGCATCTATACATTTTTGTTCTCGATCTATTTACATTTCATGTAGTTATTTATAGATGTATCTATGTTGAGAATAACGTATTATAATAATTTTGTCCACAATACTTTTAGACTATTGTTGAAATAATATGAATGAAGTCCTAATGCTATAATAATATTAATAATATTGTACCTATTTACAACTTCACAATCATAATATCTGTGTTTAGTCTTTATGTTAATATGTTCTAACAGACAGCCGATAATAAAACTGTTTTTATTGTCTCATGCCTCTCTGCAGCTAAACACCAACGTAGGACACAATATAGAGGTTTGCAATTTTAGTTGGATGTTGTCAATATTGTGATTACATATCAAGGGTGTTCCACTGTAACCGGCCAAGCGCCAAGTGCTGCATAATCATTATAATTTAATTTAGCTTCCATTAAACCTCTTCTTACCAGGCGTTGAGAAATCGTCACATTCAATGTTACGATACTGCCAACATTTTTTTCTCATCCACTTCACAAAATTGACACTGTGAATTTAGCTACAGCTCGTTTGGCTGAAAAAAATTATGTGTAGTATGTATAGATGTGCTTCTTGATTTATCTATTTTTTACTTGAGTAAAAAAGTCGTTTTGTGTTGGATGGGTAGGAAGGTTCAGGATAATCCTGAAAATGGCACTGGTAAGGAGAGAGTTGACGCACAAACCCTGCCGTACCCTTGTGACCAACAGAGACTAACAATAAATAACAACAATCCCCTTATTATTTAGGCCGAGATAGTCAGTCATGTGATCTAGACTCACGTGACAAATTGTTTTTGCAGAAGCTGCACTGCTATTTAATAATTGTATTTTTTTCCCTTCAAAATCCCCCCCCCCCCCCCCCTTCTCGCACCTACACGATTAGAGTTGGACGCCCTTTGTATGTGATAATTACTTGTCTATATTCTTGTAGTTTTGTTTGATGTCACTTTTCAGCCATACTCTGGAGAAAAAAAAACACATTAAAAAAATTTGGCCAGAAAACTCGTCCTTCAAATATCGATGACTTCGCCGAAGTCCCGGGTTTGAGAGTTTTTGTCAAGATGAGAGTCATTTAAATCGATCAATATATGAAGGACAAGTTTTCTGGCCAAATTTTTAAATATATGTTTTTTACCAGAGTACGGCAGATTTTGTGTTCCTTAAAATAATATTTTGGAAATAGAAATTTGTTGTTGTTCTCAATTAATTTAGATAAACTTTCAATTTTATGTTTAAATTCCATTTCCTAGTAGTATTTAGACAGCTTACTTTTTATGTTTATTTTCCAGACGGTCTAGTGAATCAAACAAAATATAGTAGTATTATGTAAAATAAAGATGATAGTAATTTATAAGGGTTGATGAAAAGGAGGAATATTGAAGATTTTGCAGACCTCATCTAGCAAAACATTCACTCACTTTTTGTGAATCGAGTTAACCCTGTCCTTACCACCTACAGCAATTTCGCCACATTTGTTACGACACAAAATGCATTTTTCTTATTCAAATTTATTTTGCACATCATAAAATTTAAAGAAAATTAACAATCTGTTGTATGTAGGGCATGTTTTGCTAAAGAAACTAAATATCACAAGAACGTTACTGCTATTGTGTTTGAGTGATAAAAAATATCATTTAGTGCTAGTTGTGTGTGACGTTTTGGGGAAAATCCTGAAAATGGCTGGTAAGGAGAGGGTTAATGTTAATTGTCACATTGGGGTCCCAACAGCTCAGTTGGTAGAGCTCTCGCTTCAAACGCAAAGGAACCAAGGTCGATCTGTCCACCTATGCAGTGATTGGGTAGATCTGTTAGATCTGGCTCTATACTCACATGCTCTCACCGTACTCAGGTGTAAAATGAGTACTTGGCCGTTAACAGCGTTGTCTCTGTCAGAAATAAAAATTATAAGATCGCCTAACGGGCATCATGTCCCGTTCTACATGTTACGCATTGCTGTTGGTCAGGGAAACCTTGTAAAGCGCTTTGAGCACTTTTAGTGGATATTGCGCTATATAAATGCTCAATTTAATGACTAGGAGGCATCTGTTTGTGGCGATAGATTCAATTTCCAGAATATATTCTATCGCCACATAAGACGCTTTGAAATGGTAGCTCATAGAATATGGAAATTGGATTTAAATGCTTGATAGACCTGGCAGATTAACTCACTCCACCCTAACAAAGACTTTATCCATAATTAACCCGGGTTACTTTTACTCCATGCCTATTTATTACATTTTTATTAGACAAATTACAAGCGTAGTGTCAAAGCTAATATTCTTAATTTTTACATGTTAATGGTAGTTGAAACTATCTATGCACATGATTATTTTTAATACATTTTTTTTCCCAGTTTTGAAAAGTAGCAAAAATCTCTAGGATTGAGTGAGTTAAGGTGTCGAAAAAGAAGATTGCCAAAACATATTGCATCTTTGACAAAACTTGGCCGTCTGGGAACAAATAAAACTGGCAGCATTTTAATATTAGTATATTTTTGTGCTTGTTTTGTGTATAAATGTTGTTATAGTCTGTGTGTTTCGAAACTGCATTTCCTGAAAAGTAAAAGAAGAAATTATATTCAACTTTTATTTGCAATATTAGATATATATCACATAGTTATGCTACACTTTTAATAGAATTGAATGTACCTGCGGGTCTCTAAACGTTATGTGATTAAGTCTGACTTAATTCACATTCATCTTTGTCATAATCAATATATTATATATCATTATAGCAAAGGAGATAGGAAACACAATACCATATATATATATATATATATATATATATATATATATATATATATATATATATATATATATACACACATATATTGGAAAACAAATTTAGTGTTAAATGTGCTGTATCATGTTTGTTGTGTTTCTTTATTTTTCAAAATGCCATTTTTCAAATTTTGCTTATATTCTCCCCTTACGCTTTTATCCTCTTACTTCCGCTTATTTCAATATATCCATTATATTTTTCTCCATAAATAAACATTTTAACACATCGCTTTTTTTGCTTCGCTGATAAGACCTATCGAATTCCCTTGCCATTATCATTATTTTTCTCTTTTGTTAGAGTTTTCTATCAGATAAATCTTTTAAAAAGTCCTTGATCCTGCCAAGCCGTAAGTTCTACACCTTTAGGTGTATTTAATAGGATTCAATAGTCTGATGCCACGTCCGTCCAGCAATCAGCAGCTTGGTTCTAAACAAAGGCAATCGTGACTTTTAATTCTTCATGCTGTCTAGAACTTTTTTCAGATGTCAGGTAATCAGAATGTAGAACAGTCAAAACATGATCAGAATTATAATAATGTTTTTCTCCTCTGGATGCACTTTTGTGCTCGTCGGATAAGTATTTTAGAAAGGCGGTTATGGAGATAATGGCGTCCGCCATTGTTCCGATAGTTTGGATCCAGTTTTTCCCGAAATATCATAGCAACTCAACAAAAGAAAATTATTTTTTTAGACTAAAGCTCGGAAGAAATAATAACATTTGATGCATAATCGTGTGCAGCATACTAGTTTAACATAACGGCAGAACCTTTTTATAGCAATAACAAAACCATCTTTTTTTTCATAAATTATCATGCACAAAACATATCTGAAAAAGAAACATATTTTATTAGACATCTAAATATTATCAGGAATGTGAGGATTTTCCTGTATTTGGTAAGGAGAGGGTTAACTCACTCAACCCTAACACTGACTATACCCGTCGTTTACCCGGGTTACTTTTACCCCTGCCTATTTATTACATTTTTCTGAAACAAATTATAGGCGAAGAATCAAAGCTAATGTTTTTAATTTTTACATTTTAATGGTAGTTGAATAAAACTGTCTAATATGCACATGCTCATTTTTAATACATTTTTCCCAATTTTTAAAAGTAACAAAAAATCTCTAGGATTGAGTGAATTAAACATTGGATTTACAATATGGCAGATTTTCATGTTTCAGATTTAATCAATTTAAATGACTTTTATAAGTGTAAAGTCTACTTATGAGGACAGTAAATAATAGAACATAGAAGGAAACTTTATATAAATAAACATGCTTAGTGTTTTAATAAACTATGTAATTAGCAATTGTAATATCCACAACTTATATGAATAATCAATAATTTTTATTCTTCCAACGCTGTGATGAAGATGCATCATTTTCCTATCTCTACCCTATTAGCGCTTTGAATCATATCAATGTTTCCTTTAAGTTTGTCTTGTTATCATTATTGTTATTGTTATTATTATTATTATTATTATTATTATTATTATTATTATTATTATTATTATTATTATTATTATTATTATTATTATTATTATTATTATTATTATTATCATCATTGCCTTTTTCACCCTGGGTCAGGGTATAGGCCACAGACAAACAGTTTCCATCCTTCTCTATCCTGAGCCAACTTTTTTATCTCATTCCAGGTCTTACCACTTCTCTGTATATCAGCTTCTTTAATTCTTCTCCATGTTCCTCGTGGCCTTCCCCTTGATCTTCTGCCCTGAGGGTTCCAGTCCAATACTTTCTTTGTTATAGTTGAGTCATTCTTTCTAAGCGTGTGTCCAATCCACCTCCATCGTCTTCTTCCTATATCCTCTCCCACTGGTTTCTGCTGTGTTCTTTTCCATACTTCTTCATTTTTTATTCTATCCATCCATTTTATTCTGAGTAGCTTACGCATGCACCTGTTTACGAAAATCTGTACCCTCCTTATACATGCCTGTGATGCGTTCCAAGTTTCACATCCATACAGTAGGACAGACTTCACGTTTGAGTTGAAAAGTCTTAGCTTTAGTTGGAGGGAGATATCTTTAGTTCTCCAAACTCTGTTCAAAGATGTGAATGCAGCCTGTGCCTTTCCTATTCGTGCTTTCACCTCTGCTTCCGTGCCTCCATCCTTGTCAATTATACTTCCGAGATAGCAGAAAGTGTCTATATCTTCGAGTTCTTGATCTTTTACTTTGATCTGCTCCCTTTGACGCGTACCTATCCTCAAGACCTTTGACTTTGCAGGGTGAATTCTAAGACCAATTGATTCCGAGAGGCTGTTTATAATTGTGGTTTTTGCTTGCATCTGGTCCTGGGTGTGGGACAAAAGAGCCAGATCATCTGCAAAATCCAGATCATCCAACTGTGTCCAGGGGGTCCACTGTATCCCATTTCTTCTCCCTTTGGAGGTTTCCTTCATTAGCCAATCAATGGCAAGGATGAACAGGAATGGAGAGAGCAAGCATCCCTGCTTGACACCAGTCTTAATTTCAAAGCTGTCAGTAAGCTGATCTTCATGTACAACCCTGCATACATTTCCTTAATGAGGTTTACTATCTTTTCAGGGAGTCCATAATGTGCCAGAATTTTCCACAATGCTGCTCTGTCAATACTGTCGAAAGCCTTCTCGTAATCCAGAAAGTTGACAATAAGAGGAGAGTTCCATTCTATAGACTGTTCCACTATGACTCGCAGAGAGGCAATCTGGTCGGTGGTTGAACGGTTTTTCCGAAAACCTGCCTGTTCGTCCCGCAGTTTAGCATCTGTTGCATTCTTAATTCTCTCTAAAATAATACGGTTGAAAACCTTTCCTGGGATAGAAAGAAGAGTGATGCCTCGATAATTATTACAATTACTGAGGTCCCCTTTCTTTGGAAGCTTGATAAGATGTCCTTCCTTCCAATCCTTTGGGAATATCCCTTCATTCCAGATTCTCTCAAATAGTGGGTGCAGGGCCTCAGCATTTCTTTCCGCATCAACTTTTAGAGCCTCCGGTGGAATCTGGTCTGGTCCAGCAGCTTTCCCCCTTTTCATCTTGTTAATGGCACCCACAATCTCTGCTATCGATGGTGGATCACAGCTAATTGGTAGCTCATCATCATTATCATCATCATCATCATCATCATCATCATCATCATCATCATCATCATCATCATCATCATCATTATCATCATCATCATCATTATCATTATCATTATTCCATTCTTTGTGCATTCTATAATCAGTGTTCTATGTATAAGGAATGCATTGTATTTTTAAATAGGCACAGTGTTGTCAAGTTGTTTGAATTGATAATACGTTGTTTGTCTTCACTTTTACGCAAATCTTGTTTTCTATCGTCATATTATACCCTATATTCCAGCATATTAAGTGATCTATTACCGTTTTGAAATGCAATTAAAATCCATTTCTTATTTGAAATAGTGCCATATTATTATTATATATTATTTGTGTTAGCCTTCATTATTATGACGCCAAATGTTATATAATTTGTATATTAGGTAGAGTTAATTTTACTCCTTTTTTTTACTATACAGTTTATTCACTCATTCATGTGGGTACCTCTAGATTTTAGTTATACATTTTTATGTTTTGTGTCAATATTGGGCATAACCAAATAGCTATATCTACCATTTAATAAATTATTTTTCTATAGATAGTATGCCCTTGGCTAAGAAGCACATAGCATTGCCATACGGAAGTATAAACGGACCAACACACAAAACTTGGTGTAATCTTGAACGTTTATAGTCTGGTTAATACAGTTCAGTGAGAATTACTCATAAACGCGGATGGCAAAAAGCAATAACAACGACCCGAGTGACGTCAACTTCATTCTATCTATAGATAGTATGCACTTGTATAAGAAGCTCATAACATTGCCATCCGGAAGTATAACAGACCAACACACAAAACTGTGTATATCCATTAACGTTTATAGTCAGGTTAATACAGTTCAGTAGCATTACTCATAAACGCGGATGGCAAAAAACAATAACAAAGACCTGCGTGACGTCATCTTCGAACTATCTATAAACGTTTAAGGTTACACATTGGTTTGTGTGTTGGTCCTTTACACTTCTGGATGACACTGTTGTGAGTTTCTTAGCCAAGCACACAGCATCTATACAATAAAATTTCGAACACATAAGTTATGATTGGTCAAAAAGATGATGACGTCACTCAGGTCTTTGTTGTTGTTTTTTGCCATCCATGTTTGTGAGTAATTCTCACTAAACTGTATTAACCAAACTATAAACGTTCAAGATTACACCAAGTTTTGTGTGTTGGTCCGTTTATACTTCCGGATGGCAATGTTGTGAGCTTCTTAGCCAAGCGCATACTATCTATAGGTAGTATTCGTTTGGCTAAGAAGGTCATAACATTGCCATCCGGAGTATAACGGAACAACACACAAAACTATGTGTAACCTTAAACGTTTATTGTCGGGTTAATACAGTTCAGTGAGAATTACTCATAAACGCGGATGGCAAAAAACAATAACAAAGACCAGAGAGACTTCATCTTCGTTCTATCTATAAGAGTTAATTTTAATCCCTTTTATTTACTATACATTTTATTGACTCATTCTAGTATTTGGTTATACTTTTTATGTTCTGTGTCAATAGTGGGCATAAACAAATAGATAGATATATCTATTATTCAATAAATCATTTTTTTATTATATAGCACGCGCTTGGCTAAGAAACTCATAACATTGCCAGCCGGAAGTATAGCGGACCAAACACACAAAACTCTGTGTAATCTTGAATATTTATAGTCTGGTTAATACAGTTTAGAGAGAATTACTCTTTAACTCGGATGGAAAAAAAAAAACAAAAAAAAAAAAAAAAAAAAAAACAATTACAAAGACTCGAGTAATGTCAACGTCATTCTATCTATAATTCAATGATACCACTTTTATGAGCACTATGCTCAGTTTCATATCACATGGTCTTATAAAATATTTGAAGACAAAGTTCTACACTGTGAACAGCGAATTAAATTAACGTACTGTGGAATAAAATGTATTTAAAAATTTGGCCAAAAAAATTGTTCATCAAATACCAATCGATTAAAATGACCATCATCTTCGGAAAAAACCGCTCTCAAACCTAGGGCTTCGTGTAGTTCGGCTATGTACTCTAGTGATATGACACTCTCTTTCGGATCGGAAGGTCCTGAGTTCGAGCATCGCCGCTCGGCGTATAGTTGAGTCCTGGGAATAGGCTCTTTACTCACATTCTCTCACCGTACTCAGGTGTTAAATGAGTACCTGGCCTTTAACAGCGTTGTTTCTGTGGGAAAAAAACTTGTATTATCACCTAACAGGCGTCATGGCTCGTTCTACATGTTAAATGTTGCTGTTGATTAGGGACCGCTTGTAAAGCGCTTTGAGCGCATTAAGTGGATATTGCTCTATATAAAAGCTCCAGCTTTTTTGTGTTTTTTATTTATTTATTTATTTTTTTTTTGGGGGGGGGGGGGTTAGTTACAGGTGTGAGAGTTTTTGCTAAGACAAGGTTCATTTTCATCGATCGATATTTGACGGACGAATTTGATGGCCAAAATTTTAATTACTTGTTTTTCCAGAGACAGATCGTGTCTGTGTTGTTGTGTTTTTGCCAACCATTTTTGTGAGTAATTCTCACTAAACTGTATTATCCAGACTATAGATAGAACGAAGATGACGTCACTCAAGTCTTTGTTATTGATTTTTGCCATCCGCGTCTATGAGTAATTCTCACTAAACTGCATTAACCACACTCTCAGCGTTTAAGGCTCCACAGAGTTTTGTGTGTTAGTCCGTTATACTTCCGGATGGCAATGTTGTGAGCTTCTTAGCCAAGCGCATACTATCTATAAACGTTTTAGGTTACATATTGGTTTGTGTTTTGGTCCGTTATACTTCTGGATGACACTGTTGTGAGTTTCTTAGCCAAGCGCACAGCATCTATACAATAAAATTTCGAACACATAAGTTATGATTGGTAAAAAAAACAAAATGAGGTTTTATAAAGCCGTTATCCACTACAGGTGCCCAAATCGCTTTACAAGCACTTAACATGTAGGACGGGCCATGACGCCTGTTAGGCGATATTACAATTTTCTTTTCGGACAGAGACAATGCTGTTAACGGCCAGGTACTCATTTTACACCTGAGTACGGTGAAAGAATGTAAGTAAAAAGCCTTTTCCAAGGAGAATCAACTTTGCGCAGAGCGAGGCTCGAACCCAGGACCTTCCGATCCGAAAGCCAGTGTCACACAACAAGACCACATCTCCACATTGCCGCTAGGCTAGTAATCAGCTCATTTAAGAGGTGTCTACATTGAATTTTAGTTTTTAGATTGAAAATATGAACAGCACTTCAAAGTAGATAGGCACTAATTGGTATTTACTTTGAACAAGAAAAAAAATAAATAAATAAATAAATTAATAAATAAATGATAAAAATAAAAATATCAAAAATACTATGTAGATCTAAATGCAGTCTATGTTAATAAGGAAGTTTGTTCATAAGTATACTTGCATTCATAAAATGCTTCTAATTTCTGAAATGATACATATATTTTCATTGCTGAAATAGGTTATATATATATATATATATATATATATATATATATATATATATATATATATATATATATATATATATAACATTACCTTATCTAACTTTTTACAATTTGCAGGGAGAACTTATTAGAAAAGTGATGATTGTAGATGTTGATGAAGTTGATTTGAATTCACAGTCAATGTTTTATTAACAGCTACTCGTATGTATATATATATATATATATATATATATATATATATATATATATATATATATATATATGTTTATATTTATATACGTTGAGCACAATTAATTCACGGTTTTTGTTTCTATGATTATACACACACACAGACACACACACACACACACACACACATATATATATATATATATATATATATATATATATATATATATCATAAATATAGAAAACCACTGCAATGTTATCTACTTTGCTAAATGTAAAGATTATGTGTGTAACGGAAGTCAAACTAACTTCCAGATGTGTACAGGATCCTAGAAGATAAGAGTTTAAATAGATGTGTAAAACATCAAAACTATTGAGAGGCAAGAAGATAAGAGTTTAAATAGATGTGTAAAACATCAAAACTATTGACAGGCAAGAAGATAAGAGTTTAAATAGATGTGTAAAACATCAAAACTATTGACAGGCAAGAGGATAAGAGTTTAAATAGATGTGTAAAACATCAAAACTATTGAGAGGCAAGAAGATAAGAGTTTAAATAGATGTGTAAAACATCAAAACTATTGACAGGCAAGAGGGCAAGCAAGCATACTCAAACAATCCTTTTGTAATGGCAGTGCATGATAATGTGATTAATCTCGTGATGAATGGAAAATGACGGCCGACACGACATGTGATGTTATTCTAATTAATTGTGATCGCTCGTCTATAAATAGTCACAGGTCGGCTTGAACCCGGTGTGTAAAATTGAATTTTGGATTGCAAGTTCGAATTGCAATGGCAAAATAATTAAACTCCTTAATGAACAAAATCTTACACATGATACTTACTTGAGGAGATATAGACGTCTATATATATATATATATATATATATATATATATATATATATATATATATAAATATATATATATATATATATATA
Organism: Berghia stephanieae; assembly: GCF_034508935.2. Classification (NCBI taxonomy): domain Eukaryota; kingdom Metazoa; phylum Mollusca; class Gastropoda; order Nudibranchia; family Aeolidiidae; genus Berghia; species Berghia stephanieae. The sequence goes on from NC_088360.1 coordinate 107,441,372, forward strand.
TATATATATATATATATCAAGGCCAATTTCCAATACACGGGCACAAAGCGCTTTGAAAAGGGTCCATTAGCAAACAGCAAAAAATAACATACAGGATGAGACATGACGCCTTTCAGGCGATTTTATTATTACTATTGTTTTCCGACATAGACAACGCTGATAACGGCCAGCAGGTGCTCATTTTACATCTGAGTACAGTGAGAGAATGATACGGACTTGATACTATGCGCATTGCGTGGATATTAAGATATTAAATATCTAAGTCAAGTTTGTTTAATTTGTGCGGCTATGTGGTCTTGTGGTATGGCACTCGCTTTCGGATCGGAAGGTCCTCGGTTCGAGCCCCGCGCTCGGCGCATAGTTGAGTCCTTGGAAAAGGCTCTTTACTCACATTTTCTCACCGTACTCAGGTGTAAAATGAGTACCTGGCCGTCGACAGCGTTGTCTTTGTCCGAAAAATTGTAATATCGCCTGACAGGCGTCATGTCCCGTCCTACATGTTAAATGTTGCTGTTGACCAGGGACCCCTTGTAAAGCGCTTTGAGCACATTTTAGTGGATATTGCGCTATATAAAAGCTCAATTATTATTATTATTATTATTATTATTATATTATTATTATTATTATTATTATTATTATTATTATTATTTATTATTATTATTATTATTATTATTGTTATATAATTTTAGTGTTTGTTTACCAAAAAAAAAAAAAAAATCCCATTTCTAAATTCTATTTGATTTTTCTCATTGTCCAAAACAGACAGTCTGAGGAGTCTGTATCAGACGTGTCCGGACGGATTCTTCGGCTACAGATGCAAATTCCAGTGTCACTGCAAGGGCAATCGTGTGTGCAGCAAGACCAGCGGTTCGTGCCCTCTGGGATGTAAGGATGGTCTATGGGGACCTGGATGCCAGCTAGGTAAGGAATATCTACGGTATTAGTTATCTGTTAGTCGATATTACAATTTTTCAACAGAGACAACGGTCAACGTATCATTTTACACCTGAGTGCGGTGAGAAAATGTGAGTAAAGAGCCTTTTCGAAGGACTCAACTATGTACTGAGCGAGGCTCGAACCCAGGACCTTCCGATCCGAAAGAGAGTGTCCTACCACTAAACCATATTCTCTCACCGTACTCAGGTGTAAAATGAGTACCTGGCCGTTAACAGCGCTGTCTCTGTCGGAAAAAAATTGTAATATCGCCTGACAGGCGTTATGTCTCGTTTTACATGTTACGTGTTGCTGCTGGTCAGGGACACCTTGTAAAGCGCTTTAAGCATATTAAGTGGATATAGCGCTTTATAAAAGCTCAAGTAAAAAAGCTCTAGGGCATGCAATCAGAAAGGTCAAATGCAGCTGATCGATGGACAAAGGGGGTGAGAGAGGCAGGAATGTCAGCGCCCCAACTGAGATAGATCTACCACGATGACAGTGTATGCTTGATGAGTATGATTAGGGCTCCATGTCCCAACAGGGACCAAGAGGATTAAGTAAATGAGTAAGATAAGTGTTCACATTCATGGAAGCCCATTGGCTTCACAGCGCATTCATTTATTATTCGTCGAGCAGGGTATAGATAGTATGCACTTGGCTAAGACGCTCACAACTTTGCCATCCGGAAGTAGAACGGACCAACACACAAAACTATGTGTAATCTTGAACGTTTATAGTCTGGTTAATACAGTTTAGTGAGAATTACTCATAAACGCGGATGGCAAAAAACAATAACAAAGGCTTGAGTGACGTCAACTTCGTTCTATCAATAAGATCCAAACATCACTTGAATACACAGGCATTGTGCTTAGTGGTATGACAAATTAATCTTAAGCTTTTACAAAACGTAATATCCACTTGCGCCAAGCGTTTTACAAGGGGTCCCTGCAGGCCAACAGCAACACTTAACATGTAGGACGTGACATGACATGACTTCTGTTAGGGCGATATTACATTTTTTTTCCGGACAGAGACATTGCTGTTGACGGCCAGGTCTTCCTGAAGGTATTCTCTTCCTAAGAGAAAAGAGTAAAGAGCATTTTCCAAGGGCTCAACTGTGCACTGAGCGAGGCTCGAACCCAGGACCTTCCTACTCGAAAGCGGGTGTTATACCACAAAAACCACATAGCCGCATAGTATGACACTTGTCTTCAGCCCAGAAGGTCCAGGGTTCGAGTCTCGCTGTGAGAGGTGCATATTTGAGTCCTTTGAAAAGGCTCTTAATTCGCATTACCTCAATGTTAACAGTATTATATCCGTGGGAAAGAATCGTAATATCGCACAATGCGTCATATTTTGTACTATAAGTTGAATTTTTTTGTTAGTTTGGGACCCTTGTAAAGCGTTTTGAGCAGGTTTAGTGACTATTGCTCTATATAGTCATGTGCAAAATGAAGTTTACACTCGTTTTAACCGCCTTAATGTTCTAGTAAAAAAAAACATTTATTATCATTTGTAATTCATCAACGGCTAGCTGATTCATTTCTCTACCTAATGAATATAAATAAGTCAATCTCAAAATAATAATATCGAAAGCTTAACTCACTCAACTCTAGAGATTTTTGCTATCTTTTCAAAATTGGAGAGAAAAGAATGTACTAAAAATGAGCATGTACATAGATACGAGTAGTTTTATTCAACTACCACTCACATCTATAAACTAAAAAAAACATAACTTTGATATTACGCCTATAATTTGTCACAGTAAAATGTAATAAATAGGCATGGGGTAAAAGTACCCCGGGTAAAACAACGGATATAGTCGGTGTTTAGGGTTGAGTGAGTTAAAAAGTGGCACCAAAAAAATTGAGTTTGTAAATTGGATTCAGTAGTATGATGTCACGTCGCCCAGCAACGGCGGCCATCGTGGTAATAAACAAAGAAAATCGGTACTTTTTATTCTTCATGCTGGCTAGAACTTTTCATATGTCTTGTGATCAGAATGTGTAAAAGTCAAAACATGATCAGATTTAGAATGGGGTTTTTTCCCTCTGGATACACTTTTATGCTCGTCGGAGAAATATTTCATAAGGGCGTCCGGCATTGTTCCGATAGTTTAGAGCCAGTTACTAAGTTACCATGCGTCATTTCGAGGGAAGTGACGTTACGACTGTTGAAGCGCATGGGATTATTCAGTGCATCTGCTTGGAGAAGCTGGTTTAATGATAATTCTACGTATTATGTCGGAACGAACCAGATGCTTAAAATTAAGCGAATTAAATGTTAAACTGGTCAAAAAAATTTTTTTTGTTTTTTTTTTTTTGTTTGGCATTAGCACCCTAAAATATGGTATCGATTCTTCTCAATAAATCATAGATAAGCTCAACGCAAGTCTGATATTTCTGGCTATAAATTCAATTTTCGATATCTTAACCAATCCGACGATACCGTTTTAAGGTTTCAAGAGTCACATATGTGACCCTACGCCTCGAAGCGGTATTAAGTCGGGATTCGGAAAACGAAGAAACCCGGTTTTAAATTGGGAATGGTCAAAATGATCAAATTTCAGTTTTTGGTTGTTTCAGAAACTATAATCATTTTTCTACATGAAAACAATAATTCAACATATGTATTTAGGATAAGTTATATAAATTTAATATTTAAAAAAGCACCTATCAATGAGACATTCAAAACGAAGGTTGACTTTCAGAGAGCAACTATTTCCAAGACTTAGTAATATTAAGTCTTTTCCTCCACCAATACCATGTAAGATACCACAGTAAAGGGCGTGTCTTTATATATCTCAGAGAAAGTATGACTTTCCACAATTTCATGGTTCAACCAATAATGAACTTTAAAAAACTGTAAACAATTCTAGGTTTGTCCCTGACAACTTTACAAATGAATGATTCTGATTGGTCAACGCTCATCACATGCGCCTGTTGGCCATTAAAATGCCCGGCAATGTTTCATGACGTCAGCATGCGTGTGTTACATATGTGTGTGTTTGTGCATTTTGATACACACAACATGCTATTATTTCTTTGTCTAGCTGCATTGGTTAATGATTGAGGTGAGGATCCTTTGTCCCTCTTTCTTTATTCATGAAATTATACGCTAAGACTTTAATTGAGTGGGGTTCCTGACCTCCCATAGTGGGCAGGGAGGTACTTATTGTCTTCTATCCCCCTATATCTGTTTTCCAACTTGCTTTCTGTCTTTGTCTTGGAATGAGATTATTTGGTTTTGTCCTGGCCCTGACTGGATACCCTTGGTGAGAGGGGAAACAGTCAAATGTATAGTAGTTTTGGGAGATGATATTATTTTCCTTGTAAATCATCTCTCTGTTATGTAATGCATTATTAGAGAGAGAGAGAGAGAGAGAGAGAGAGAGAGAGAGAAAGAGAGAGAGAGAGAGAGAGAGAGAGATGTTCGTTTTGTCGTGCTTTCTTTGTATACTGAAAGAAAAGGGGGGGGGGGGTGTCTCTTTAGACAATCAACAATGTGGGTGAACGCTAAGAAAAGCGTGAGAGATCCAATAACATGTTTTCATGTAAGTCATTGCACAATAAGCCCCAATCCCTCCTTCTCAAGCTGTCATCTGACTCAAAATGGAAACAATGAAATGAATAATTTAACCAGCCCATTTCTTTAATTGCAATCTTATTGGTCAATATGTTTCCAGTTGATTGACTATGACTTACTTTGAAACAAATAAATGCTTTCTTAAACTATCCCTACAATTCTTTGCTCCGCCTCCACCCCTTTCTTCATGTCTACCTCACTCTATCCGTCTCCCTTTTGTTTCTTTCACACATACAAACAAACACACACACACACACACACACACACAACAGTTATACAGTCAGCTTCAATTTTTACT
>NC_088360.1:107451190-107508690 GCF_034508935.2 Berghia stephanieae
ATAAAGTAATATGAAATATCGATATAATATGAAGTCAAAACTATAGCCGAATCATAATATTATGATTTTAAAAAAGTACTCAATGCTTAAATTGTGAGAAATCTAATTCCAACATAATAAGTACAATATATTTATCAAAACGTGATTATGAGACCGCTCGTGGGTTGTTTTGTTTTTCTCCTTGTTCTTGGCTTGTAGTTTAGTTTTGACTCAATGTAAACTCAAACTTGGCCTTCAACTGATATTTTTTAATGATTTAATCTTTTACCTTCAAATAATTAAGTAGTAAATCCCCTGTTTGGAAGGCCTTACCACAGAGCATTCGTGAAAAAGAATCTTTGTTTATTTTAAAAACGTTCGCTTAACACAAATCTGTTTAGATTTTAGTAGATAGATAATATGAAAAGCAAGATAGGCGTCATGTTTGTGTTGTTTAAAAACTTGAGCTAGAGCTTTTATATAGAGCAATATCCACTTAATGTGCTCAAAGCGCTTTACAAACGTTCCCTGATCAACAGCAACACGTAACATGAAGAACGAGACATGACGGCTGTTAGCTAGGCGATATTATATTACAATTTTCCCTACAGAGACAACGCTGTTGACGGCCAGGTATTCATTTTACACCTGATTACGGTGAGAGAATGTGAGTAAATAGTCTTTTCCAAGGACTCAAGTATGTGCCGAGCGAGGCTCGAACCTAGGACCTTCCAATCCGAAAGCGAATGTCATAACGACCACTTTTGGAAAAAAGCTCTTTACTCACAATCTCTCACCATACTCAGGTGTCCGGGGAAAAATGTAATATCGCCTAATAGGCGTCATGTCTCGTCCTACATGTTAAGTGTTGCTGTTTGCCAGAGACCCCTTGTAAAGCGCTTTGAGCACGTTTAGTAGATATTGCGCTATCAATCTATTCAAATACATAATATTTATTTGACGTAATGTACACAGATTATTGGAAAACGAATTAATTTTTTAATCTAAAAAAAAAAAAAGAAAACAAAAGATTAATTTCGTCTTTCCGAGTGGCTTTGTCAGACACCATTTCCCGAAAATTCCATTAAGCAATGTAGACAGCGAATCAAACAAATGACGTCAGCAGGATTCATCCGCACTGTCCTTGCAAAATATAAATGCAAATGCTTTAAAATCGTTCTTAAATCTGGCAGCCCAAAAATTCTATAGGTTTTATTATTTTTGCACTCATTTAGATACAATGAATGACATAATCAGTCTGATGGCAAAAAAGTTTGAACTGAGATATTGCCAAGTTTAATTAGAAGGTCAACTTTTTAATCAAAAATATGTTCATGTCATAAATGATTAAATCAACCCTTTTTGTAAATCTTCGGGAAATATCAAAGCTTAATTTCACTTCTCTCTAAGTATTTTTTACAGCTAGTCAAGTTGAAAAAGTATAGAATTTGAGAAAAGCTGCTGGATACCTTTCCCATACATCTGACCATAAATAACCATGAAAAATCACCTGATTTACTTCAAATACGGATTAAAATGATCTGGGGAGCAAATGCTTTCAGACAATGCAAAAGAATGCAAATACAAAATTGTCACCGTTTTAATTTGTTTTGTTGCTTTCGGAGTTATTTTGTTTTTTGTTTTTTTGGGAGGGGCCGGAGGGAGGGGGAGGGGGTGGGTAGGGGGTGTCTGCTACGATTTGAATGTGATTGAGATATCAATAACTGTCAAAAACGTTATTTGGCGGAAAACCGGAATTGTGCGGGAATGAATATTTCCTGTCAGCCTAATTTTTACAAATATAATGCGTATATAAGGCCACAAGGGTTAGGAGTGTGGAGTTCACATATCCAATTTAAATTTCATAATAAATAATAATAACGTTTATGGTAATGATGGTGCTGATGATGATAATGATGATGATGATGATGATGATGATGATGATGATGATGATGATGATGATAATGAAGGTGATGATGACGATGACGATGATAAATAATAATAATAATAATAATAATAATAATAATAATAATAATAATAATAATAATAATAATAATAATAATAACAACAACAACAACAATAAATAGCACTGCTTTCAATTACTAATGAAAACAATTTATGAGCCAAACAAGTCTTATCGTCTTTATTGATCACCTGACAGCTGAAATCCGAAAACATGTCTGAATAATGTCGCTAAAACTCTATCTGACATGTTTCAATATATATATATATATATATATATATATATATATATATATATATATATATATATATATATATTTCAGGTTGCTCAAAATAACGCAGCCAGACTCGTTGTACGCAATAACAAAAATAAATTTAAAAAAACCCGTCAGCAACTCGTCTTCTCCGTGAGTTACATTGGCTTCTGTGGAAAAAAGAGTTGCCAATAAGATTTGTAATGTTGTCTACAAATCCTTGAGCACCAAAAGCCCCTCCTATATTAAAGACCTTCTAAACATATGTCCCCAATAGAAACTTGGGGTCAAGCAATGACCAATCAATCCTTGTCAAACCTAAGCCATTGCGTAAGATAGGTGAACAATCTTTTCCATTTTCGGCCCCCGATTTTTGGAATTCTCTCCCATCACACGTGAGGTGCTCGGATTCGTTAACAACGTTCAAATCTCGCTTAAAGTTTTATCTTTTTACGTCATAATGTTGCAATACTATTATCATATTTTGTTCTTGTTAAATTGAATTCGTATCAAGTTTCCATCAAACTTGTCTTACTGTAATATGTTTTTTTTATCACTGTAAAGCGCTTAGAGCCTGTGACAACAGGGTAAAGTTATATAAATGCCATATTATTATTATTATTATTATTATTATTATTATTATTATTATTATTATTATTATTATTATTATTATTATTTATTATTATTATTATTATTATTATTATTATTATTATTATTATTATTATTAATTATTATTATTATTATTATCATTATTATTATTATTATTATTATTATTATTATTATTATTATTATTATTATTATTATATTATTATTACTACTACTATTATTATTATTATATATTATTATTATTATTATCATCATTATTATTATATTATTATTATTATTATTATTATTATTATTATTATTATTATTATTATTATTATATTGAATCTTTTTTTAATCTAAGTAATTATTGTTGCTGTCTCAGACAAATTATTCACTTGAACTTTAAAACAAATGAGTCTCTGTAATGTGTTTTTCCTGTCATGGAAGAATATATTGTTACTTTATAAAATGTATATTTTGTAACTGTGTGACACAATAGGATGTCTTCCTTACACATTCCGTGTCTTTCTGTTTTCAACTTTGACATAGATAATGGTAATGGTTTCAAAAATATATAAATAAGCATTCTAAATACTGGTATAAAAGGGATCTATTTATAATGCCATCAACCAAAGGATACACTCACACACACACACACACACACACACACATATATATATATATATATATATATATATATATATATATATGGAGAAGGCTCTTTACTCGCATTCTCTCACTGTACTCAGGTGTAAAATGAGTACCTGGCCGATAACAGCGTTGTCTCTTTCGGAAAAACAAATTGTATCATAGCCTCCCATGCGCCATGTCTTGCTCTGCATGTTAGGTGTTGCTGTGGGCCAGAGAAACATTGTAAAGCGCTTTTAAGTGGATATTGCACGCGCTATATAAAATCTCTATTTCAAAAATTGAGTTAAATCGGGCGGAAGGTGTGTGTGTGGGGGGGGGGGGGGGGGGGCTCCGAACGTGTGAGATTTAAGTTCGAACGTCAAATTTAGGGTGTGACGAGAAAATTATAGTAATAACAGACGTTCCTATTGGATTACCACAGGCACCAATGGAGTGCTTAGTCCGGCCATTTTGAATTTGTATAGATATTGTGACGTCAGGTATTCATAGACATCATAATACGCTTCAACAGTCGTAACGTCACTTCCCTCGTTATGACGCATGGTAACTTAGTAACTGACTCTAAACTATCGGAACAATAGCGTACGCCAGTATGAAATATTTTTCCGACGAGCATAAAAGCGTATCCAAAGGGAAAAATAAAACATAAATCTGATCATGTTTTGACTTTTACACATTCTGATCACAAGACATATGAAAAGTTCTAGCCAGCATGAAGAATAAAAAGTACCAATTTTCTTTGTTTAGAACCACGATGGCCGCCGTTGCTAGGCGACGTGACATCAGACTATTTAATCCAATTTCAGATTTAGCCCGTCGTGACGGGAGCTGTGGGGACCAAGAAGAGAGGGTGAGGATGAGTGAAGCGTATTTGAAAAATATATAGATAGTTCGAAGATGACGTCACTAAAGCCTTTGTTATTGTATTTTGCCATCCGCGTTTGTGAGTGATACTCACCAAACTGTGTTACCCCGACTATAAAAGTTCATGGTTACACTCAGTTATGTGTGTTGGTCCATTATACTTCCGGATGGCAATGTTATGAGCTTCTTTGCCAAGCGCAAACTATCTATAGGCTATAGATATAATGAAGATAACGTCACTAAGTTCTTTGTTATTGCTTTTTTTTGCCATCCATGTTTATGAGTAATTCTCACTAAACTGTTTTAACCAGACTATAAGCGTTCATGGTTACACATAGTTTTGTGTGTTGGTCCCTTTTACTTCCAGATGGAAATGTTGTGAGCTTCTTAGCCAAGCGCAGACCGTCTATATTATAACTTCCATGTTCCCAAATATTTTATCTCGGCAGAGGAAATATTTTTTTTTTAAAAAGCAAAATTAAATAAGAGGAAATATAAGTTGACAAGGACCACCGTGTTCCCAGGTTGGAGGCTCGGGTCGATATTTTTCAATTTAGATTTGGCAACGACTGAAAAAGACTTGGCATTCGTGGGAGGGGTGAGAGGATAGAGAGGGGGGGGGGAGATAGAGAGAGAGAGAGAGAGAGAGAGAGAGAGAGAGAGAGAGAGAGAGAGAGAGAGAGGGGGACGCCGGGGGGAAGGGGAGGGATGGGGGTGGGGGGGGAGGGGGTTGCTGACGTGATGATTTCACGGACTGGGTCAGTTATTACCCATGACATGGCTGAGATGAAAAACAAACACGTTTGCTGACGAACTGGTGGGTGTTGGGAATAATTATAAAGAGTTCTCTGGAGGAGACATTGTTTTATCTCATAGGACTTTGGACATCTTTGCAGCAAGACTAACATCCTCTGAGCAGCCATAATATTATGGTCCAAGATTATTGCGGTTATTCTTTCAAAAGTGTGTGTAAATGAGTGCTAAACTATTCGGGAAGAAAATGCATGAAAACGTTTTATTATAAATACCTCTTTGTATTTTTGGGGAAAACCTGTGTTTTACTAAAGCGTACTTGGAAAAATATTAAGATCATAAAGGTCAACATAGCTGTTTAATATATATAATAATATATATATATATATATAATATATATATATATATATATAATGTATATATATTATGTATATATAAGTGTTGGTGGGTTATGTAGGTACGAGAGTGCTCGATAATTTAGGTTAGAGCATATAAAAATAAATAAATTCACTCACGTATTTTTAGCCGAAACAATCGTTTCCATGTCCTCCATTTCTACGGATTCTACGGAATTTATTTTTTTTTCCGGGCAAATTAGTTTCTGGTGTGTATTGATGTCATGACCACAAGGAAAATTCTTACTGTCCAATCGTTAAATTGCCAACTATAATTTCGGCTATGTGGTCTAGTGATATGACACTCGCTTTCGGATCGGATGGTCCTGGGTTCGAGCCTCGCTCAGCGTATAGTTGAATCCTTGGAAAATTGCTCTTTATTCATATTCTCTCACCGTACTCAGGTGTAAAATGAGTACCTGGCCGTTAACAGCGTGTCTCAGTCCGAAAAAGATTGTATTATCGCCTAACAGGCGACATGTCTCGTCCTACAGGTTACGTGTTGCTGTTGGGCAGGGACCCCTTGTAAAGCGTTTTGAGCACTGCCACGTCTATGTAGGTTCTGGCAAGTAGGAGTAGACAGATAAGAGTCAAATAATTTCCCCATAGACTAACGTCTGGTGCCGCTTTTATGTTCCCTTTTGATTGTCAGGTAAAGCTCCTGACACTTGAGTGATAGTAAGAAAATGTTTTAGGTTTATAGATGAAGGTCATTTAAATCGATCGATATTTGAAGGGCGAATTTTATGACCAAATGTTTAAATAAGGTATGTCTACCCCCCCCCCCCCCCCCCCCCCCCCCCCCCGAGAGTACGGCAGTATTGTACTCGACTTAATTCAAAATTAAATTATAGCCCAGCCACGCGTGGTTAACCCTTTGTTGCATGAGGTATGATACCATCGACCTAGGATGATGATTTTTGGCAAACAAGCATGTTTCGACACTAAAATGACATTGACATCATCATTTTTTATCCAAACCTTGTCAATTAGGGGGGTCAAGTTGTCCAATATATTGGACGTCATGCATACGGGGTTCGAATGTGAAAAATTTTGCCATTCCCAAAGTTAATAAATTTGGTATAAAATATTAGGATTTTAACACCTTTACTTATTCTGGACCAAGCAGAAAAGACTTCATCATGCTCTTTTACATTTAGAGCAATGATTGAAAACAATACAAGAGTAGGGCGTGTAGCTCATACCCTATTTTGTAAACCATAAAATAAGCAAAATATGAAGAAAAAAAAACCCCAAAGAATCATATGACAGATGATCATTTATTACTTGAAAGAAAGTCAGAATGCATCAAAATCAAAATACAAGTTTTGAAAAAATTACTATTATGAAGCGTGGTGGAAACGATAAAAACAGTCATCCAACCCATCCTTCCCGGTCATACACAGATACGCACAACACTTGCGACACATGAACACAGACTTTCTCTTGCATCCTTCCATCTTGCACCTCTGTCCATCCTTCACATCCATTCTTTTCAAAAAATGATCGACCCTGTCATACCTTGCATTCACATTCACACTTTTGGCAGACTTGGACTGGCGCCTGTCAGGGACAGGAGGGGTTGGCTCTAGAGTCCGCTCGGTAGGGCACGAAGACTTGATCAGTCCCCTCGCAACATCTAACTTGAACATTGCTAGTTGCATCTTGCACTCGGCATTGCTAGCCTTGCACAGCAACCAAGAGTTGACGACACAAAGGTCAATGAGATGGAACAAAATCCTCTTGTACCATTTCTTTCCCTTCATCGTGTTCCTGTACAAGGCAAGCAACATATCGCATTTGTCCACCCCACCCATATTTTGATTGTATTCCTTTATAAGGGCAGGACAGGTCACTGTGATATGGCGCTTGTTTGTCCTGTCATACCTTGTGACAAGTGTGGTGGGTTCGACTCCATGGACGTTTGAGCCAACAAGGACAAGTTTGTTATCAAACCACTCACAAATGACCAGGCTCTGATCATCATCTGACCTGTAGTCGTAGCTCCCCCTACCTCTTTTCTTTATGTCCTTTTGACACAATAGGGGACATTTCTTTGTCCTGTTTGCCCTCAGTGTGCATGTAGCATGCAACCCTCTTCTCTTTAGTTCAAGGAGGAGGTCAGGTGAAGCAAAGTAGTTGTCAAAGTAGACATAGCTCCCCTGCGGCTGTTCCCCAGTAAGAGCTAGAACAATCTCCCCTGATTTCCCCACATTGAGTCCCTCCCCCACCGTCCCAGGTTGACTAAGACTAGCAGCTAAAGGGTCCCCAGCAAACATGAACTTGTGGACATAGCCTGATGTCCCTGCCAAAACCCAGACCTTATATCCCCATTTTTTGGGTTTCTTCATCATATAAACCTTGAGGCTATGTCTACCCTTGAAAGGGACCATCTGCTCATCAACTGAAACATGTAGCTCTTGTTCGGCACATGCCTCGAGCTGAATATTCAACTTTTCTAATAGAGGTCGTACCCGGTGCAGCCTATCATAGCCCACCTCCCCCTTGGCCTCATTAGTTCATTGTCATTCAAGTGGATGACAGACAAAATTTCATCAAACCTATTACAGGTCATGGCATCGGAGACAGTGTGCTGCTTCGTTGCTTCAGACCAATACCATCTCCGAAATGGCAAATTCACAATCGTCATGTACAGGCATATACCAATGAAGGTCCTCAGTTCTTCCTTCTTTACCGATTGGACGTGGTGTCTTTGTTGCGCCAGCCGGTGTCTGTTGGTTTCAAGGAGCATGAGGTCCAATAACTCATTATCAAGATGAGCGATAAACATGTCAAGTGGCGTCCGGCAGTTCAAGGCTGGCCCCTTGGCTCGCAACTCATTTTCCACTCTAGTATGAAGCGGTAGGTCTCTTTTCACCCAGTGCCATGTTCTTGGAGTTCTGCAAGGAAATAGATGTACCATTTACGTTATAAAAAGTAGAAATAAATACTAAATCTAAGTAAAGTACAAACAAACAGACGAAAAAACCGTAAGAATTGCGTACATCTTCAAAGGCCCACACAGCGCAGTGGGTGACAGGAGCCGAAACGTTGACACATATCCAAAATTCCGGTCTCATGTGAGCAGGACAGAGAACCGAACCCTCGACCTTTTGCATGCGAGGTGATATGCCGCCCTAAAACATCCGACCACACAAATTATTCAAGATATTGATTTGCTATTTTACACATTGGTGGAGGAATTCTACAATCACAATAACTTACGGGTCAAGGGGAGAGAGAGAGAGGAGAGAGGGAGAGGAGAGAGATGAGAGAGAGAGAGAGAGAGAGAGAGAAAGAGAGAGAGGACCCGGGGGGGAAGGGGAGGGGTGGTGGGGGGGGGGGGGGTGGGGGGGAAGGGGGTTGCTGACGGGTGATGAGTCACGTCACGACTTGGGTCAGAGTTATTTACCCATGACAAATGGCTGAGATGAAAAAACAAACACGTTTTGGGCTGACGATACTGCTGTGGTGTTGGGAATAATTATTAAGATTTCGCCTGTTGAGAGAGACAATGTTTTTATTCTCATAGGACTTTGGGATTTTGGACAATCTTTGGCAGCAAGACTAACAACATCCTCTGAGCAAAGGGGTAGCCCTATAATAATGGGTTCCAAGATTTAATTGCGGTTATACTTTCAAAAGTGTGTGTAAATGAGAAGCTAAACTATTTTCGGGAAGGAAAATGCATGAAAAGAACTAATTAATTAAAATACCGTCTTTGTATTTTTTTTGGGGAAAAACCTGTGTTTTAAAATTACATTACCTAAAGCGGTATACTTTGGAAAAATATTAAAGATCATAGAAAGGTCAACATAGCAGTTTAATATATATATATATATATAAATATATATATATATATATATAAAGATAATATCATAAAATATAAATCGTAACCTATATTATGTATAGGGTAAAAGTTGTTGGTGGGTTAATGGTAGGTACGAGAGGTAACGAGAGATGCTCGATAATTCTAGGTTAGAGCAATTATAAAAATAAAATAAATACACCACACTCACGTATTTTATAGCCGAGAACCAATCGTTTCCTCCCTCCCCGATGTCCTCCATTTCCAAAAACGGATTCAAAAACTGAATTTATTTTTGTTTTTTTTTTTTTTTTTTTTCCGGGCAAATTAGTTTCTGGTGTGTTATAGATGTCATGACACACAAAGGAAAATTCTTACTGACTGTCGCATCGTTAAATGAAAAATTTTTGCCAACTATAATTTCGCTATGGTGGACTACCCCCCCCCCCCCCCCCCCCGAGAGTACGGCAGTATTGTACTCGTACTTAATTCAAAATTAATTATAGCCCAGCCACGCGTGGTTAACCCTTTGTTGCATGAGGTATGATACCATCGACCTAGGATGATGATTTTTGGCAAACAAGCATGTTTCGACACTAAAATGACATTGACATCATCATTTTTTATCCAAACCTTGTCAATTAGGGGGGTCAAGTTGTCCAATATATTGGACGTCATGCATACGGGGTTCGAATGTGAAAAATTTTGCCATTCCCAAAGTTAATAAATTTGGTATAAAATATTAGGATTTTAACACCTTTACTTATTCTGGACCAAGCAGAAAAGACTTCATCATGCTCTTTTACATTTAGAGCAATGATTGAAAACAATACAAGAGTAGGGCGTGTAGCTCATACCCTATTTTGTAAACCATAAAATAAGCAAAATATGAAGAAAAAAAACCCCAAAGAATCATATGACAGATGATCATTTATTACTTGAAAGAAAGTCAGAATGCATCAAAATCAAAATACAAGTTTTGAAAAAATTACTATTATGAAGCGTGGTGGAAACGATAAAAACAGTCATCCAACCCATCCTTCCCGGTCATACACAGATACGCACAACACTTGCGACACATGAACACAGACTTTCTCTTGCATCCTTCCATCTTGCACCTCTGTCCATCCTTCACATCCATTCTTTTCAAAAAATGATCGACCCTGTCATACCTTGCATTCACATTCACACTTTTGGCAGACTTGGACTGGCGCCTGTCAGGGACAGGAGGGGTTGGCTCTAGAGTCCGCTCGGTAGGGCACGAAGACTTGATCAGTCCCCTCGCAACATCTAACTTGAACATTGCTAGTTGCATCTTGCACTCGGCATTGCTAGCCTTGCACAGCAACCAAGAGTTGACGACACAAAGGTCAATGAGATGGAACAAAATCCTCTTGTACCATTTCTTTCCCTTCATCGTGTTCCTGTACAAGGCAAGCAACATATCGCATTTGTCCACCCCACCCATATTTTGATTGTATTCCTTTATAAGGGCAGGACAGGTCACTGTGATATGGCGCTTGTTTGTCCTGTCATACCTTGTGACAAGTGTGGTGGGTTCGACTCCATGGACGTTTGAGCCAACAAGGACAAGTTTGTTATCAAACCACTCACAAATGACCAGGCTCTGATCATCATCTGACCTGTAGTCGTAGCTCCCCCTACCTCTTTTCTTTATGTCCTTTTGACACAATAGGGGACATTTCTTTGTCCTGTTTGCCCTCAGTGTGCATGTAGCATGCAACCCTCTTCTCTTTAGTTCAAGGAGGAGGTCAGGTGAAGCAAAGTAGTTGTCAAAGTAGACATAGCTCCCCTGCGGCTGTTCCCCAGTAAGAGCTAGAACAATCCCCTGATTTCCCCACATTGAGTCCCTCCCCCACCGTCCCAGGTTGACTAAGACTAGCAGCTAAAGGGTCCCCAGCAAACATGAACTTGTGGACATAGCCTGATGTCCCTGCCAAAACCCAGACCTTATATCCCCATTTTTTGGGTTTCTTCATCATATAAACCTTGAGGCTATGTCTACCTTGAAAGGGACCATCTGCTCATCAACTGAAACATGTAGCTCTTGTTCGGCACATGCCTCGAGCTGAATATTCAACTTTTCTAATAGAGGTCGTACCCGGTGCAGCCTATCATAGCCCACCCCCCCTTGGCCTCATTAGTTCATTGTCATTCAAGTGGATGACAGACAAAATTTCATCAAACCTATTACAGGTCATGGCATCGGAGACAGTGTGCTGCTTCGTTGCTTCAGACCAATACCATCTCCGAAATGGCAAATTCACAATCGTCATGTACAGGCATATACCAATGAAGGTCCTCAGTTCTTCCTTCTTTACCGATTGGACGTGGTGTCTTTGTTGCGCCAGCCGGTGTCTGTTGGTTTCAAGGAGCATGAGGTCCAATAACTCATTATCAAGATGAGCGATAAACATGTCAAGTGGCGTCCGGCAGTTCAAGGCTGGCCCCTTGGCTCGCAACTCATTTTCCACTCTAGTATGAAGCGGTAGGTCTCTTTTCACCCAGTGCCATGTTCTTGGAGTTCTGCAAGGAAATAGATGTACCATTTACGTTATAAAAAGTAGAAATAAATACTAAATCTAAGTAAAGTACAAACAAACAGACGAAAAAACCGTAAGAATTGCGTACATCTTCAAAGGCCCACACAGCGCAGTGGGTGACAGGAGCCGAAACGTTGACACATATCCAAAATTCCGGTCTCATGTGAGCAGGACAGAGAACCGAACCCTCGACCTTTTGCATGCGAGGTGATATGCCGCCCTAAAACATCCGACCACACAAATTATTCAAGATATTGATTTGCTATTTTACACATTGGTGGAGGAATTCTACAATCACAATAACTTACGGGTCAATACTGCTAGAAAGATCAGCCTCCTCCGAATCAGCTGTGTCGCCGTCGCACTCGTCATCGGAACCACTAGCATCTCCATTTGCATACTCTTCATCTCCTTCCTCATCAAGACGCTCGTCATCACTACAGTCTGGAATGTTGTCTTGGATGTCATCAAGCACCAGTAGCCTTGCTTCAGCTACATTCATTGATCTTTTCAGCCTATATGACAGATAAAAAACAACACGATTGGTCACATTGCCACCCATTTTATCACTTAGCATGCTCACTGAATCTTGACCAGCACAAGCAGCGAGTCGTGCTAACAACTCGGTCACAAATGCTGCTTTACTACCGACTATATCTAAATAAAGTTACAGTAAAGAATCAACTGAATTAATTGCAATGTTGTCACTGATCTAGTTATTTGCATGCATACTGTCCAAAATATTGGACGGTTCTATTTATAGTAACGCGCCCCCCGCACATGGTGTCCAATATTTTGGACGCTCGATAAAAGTCACTTCCTCCTCCAATGCATACTGTCCAATATTTTGGACAAGCCTTAAAATCACCAATTATAAAATAATGATCAACGTTTTGAAACTATAAACCCTTCAGAAGTGAGCAGGACCCATAAACCCACATCAACAATTACTTTTATTGGGACTAAAAGCTACAAAGCAGTCAAAAATAAGCGAAAAGTTGGCTTACCTCTTAGGTGCTGGTGTTGCCATTTTGCAGCATGGCATTGAGTGGAAAGTAGGCAGAGTTGCGGTTCTTGGTGTTTAAAAAACTAGCATTTGGGGCTTCCAATTGCCGCGAAACAAAACTTCTAATACTTGTGAGGTCGGTCTGAAGATGAGGGACACTTTTTAATGTGTCCAAAATATTGGACACTATGCAACAAAGGGTTAAGTATACAAAAGAGAGTAATAATAACATCATTAGAAAGTCAGTAAGGAGTACCTCTTGTTAGGGGAAGCAATTTGGTCTGGAAAATGGGAACTCACTCTGTATGGGACGGAATGGACTGTCTAGTGCTAGGAGAATCAATTTTCAAAGTGCCATTGTCAACAATTTTGTTTTCTTTTATGTTCATTGTTGAAATACCGTACGCTCAAAATTGAGATAGCAGCATTGAATGTAATTGACCGAACTGTGTCAAGCACACTCAGGTCTTTTTTTAAATAATAAGTAAATAGAAAAAATATATATAGGGCAATATTTACTTAACGAGCTCAAAACGCTTTACAAAGGTTTCCCGGCCAACAGCAACACTTAACATGTAGAAAGAGACATGCATGGCGCCTGTTAGGCGATATTACAATCTTTTCGGACAGAGACAGCGCTGACCAGGTACTCATTTTACACCTAAGTACGGTGAGGGAATGTGAGTAAAGAGCCTTTACCAAGGAATCAACTATGCGCCGAGCGAGGCTCGAACTCAGGGCCTTCCGATCCGAAATGGATCGTCATACCACTAGACCACATAGCCGCACAAATACTGATTGTAAACACTTCGAGTGTCAATGACATTTCAACAGATTACCGTTTAAAGTACCGTGGGGCTATGTGGTCTTGTATGACATAGTTGAGTCCTTGGAAAAGGCTCTTTACTCACCATCTCTCACCGCACTCAAGTGAAAAATGAGTACCTGGCCGTTAACAGCGTTGTCTCTGTCCGATAAAAAAAATAATGTAATATCGCCTATCAGGCGTCATGTATCGTTCTACTTGTTATGTGTTGCTGTTGGGCAGGGACCCCTTGTAAAGCTCTTTGAGCACGTTTAGTGGATATTGAGATATATAAAAGCTCAAGTGTTTTTTAAAAAAATATTAAAACAATATTTTTTTAAGATATTGATTTACAACGTGAATCTATTCTGGGGCGTGGCTATATAGGTTGATTTGGCGCCTGGCACCGCATCCATCTTTTAAAAATGGATTACAGTATTTTCTAACCCTCTCCTTAGCAACTACAGGAAAATCGTCACATTCGTTACTATGCCACCAACAATTTTCTCATCTGATTATTCTTGTTTCTCATAAACTTTGAATAAAATTTATTTATTATAGCCATAAAAACGTGACACTGCGTTGTAGAGCTCATTTTGCTGAACAATATTATGCATAGAATGCACTTGTTAATCTTCTGTTTGAGAAGGAAAAATATTTTTTGGCGTTGGGTGGATGTGAAGTTTTGGGGAACATTCTGAAACTGGCCGGTAAGGAGAGGGTTAAATGTTTTAAGTCATTTTCTTATGATTTTGGCACCACTTTATACTGTAAGCATTCCACGCCACTGTATTTAATTAATACCTTTTGATCAACAGCCAACACTTGCTATTACAACAGCGAGAAAAGGAGTTACATGGGCAGCCTGTCCCACACGCGTACAATGTACACGTGCCAGAGGTGGGAGTCCAAGATCCCCCATTCCCACACGTACAAGGCCGAAGAGTTCCCTGACCGGACGTACCCTAATAACTACTGTCGTACCACCCCGGACTCCGATAGACCTTGGTGTTATACAACGGACTCCAACACTCGCTGGGAGTATTGCAGCATTCTCAACTGTGGTAAGTCATCATTTAATTTCATTACATTGATAAATAAATGGATAAAATTCACTTTCTATTTTGCTGTGAAACGATATTTGCAACACAATAGGTCATATCAACGCTAGTAAAAAGGAGAAAATAAAATTTATTCATCCTGTAGGTGAAATTTGTCTTTAAGGTTTATTCTCAAAGAAAAACTGGAATAACTCAGGCGTCAGCCGCAGTGCAGAGCCGAAAACTGACATAGGGCACCCCCCCGCCCCAAAACATTTCTAGGTGGTTGAATTACTAGAAATAAAATTTGTGGTCCTAATTATGAAGCTTAGATACATTTGTTAAGCAAGAGCTACAAAAAAAAAATCCCAACAAAATAGATATTTCTTATTATGAATTGTACCCTTAAAAATTGACTAGGGGCAGCGTGGCTCAGCGGTACGGGTAGACAGGTTCCCGAAAAGGTGCCGAGTTCGATCACTCTCGTCGATGCGTGTGTGGCCTTGAACAAGTCGCCTCGCCTAGCTCAATTTGCGACGCTGCATTGCGGCTGACGCCTGGGTTATTCCAGTTTTCCCTTTTGGAATAGACCCTAGACACAAATAAAATTTCCCCTATGGGATGACTAAAGATAATTTTTTTAGTTAATTTTTTTTTTTTAATCTCGGTAACCCCGACTAAAATATCGATTTTAAACATTTTGCTCTTTCTTATAAATTGTCATCTGTAAAAATTCCAGCTAGTCAGGATACTCATATTATTACTCTTAGTGTTGTTTCTAAATTTTGTTTTTTAGTATGATTAGAAAATTATCCTTCTAAAATGTCAGACAAAGGCGGTGATACCAGAACCCACAATTCTAATCCCATGGGGTTTGAATAATGCAAGACGTACTTTTAGTCATATTCTTTTTTTGTGCAGGAGCAGGAGAGACCACCACCACCATTATACACACATTCTAACATCCCCAAGTTTACTCACGTTCAATAATTCATTGGTGTGTTCTTCGGTGTTTCACAGAATGTCCTCCGGGGCGTTTCGGGAATAACTGCGCAAAAGAGTGCCACTGCTCCTGGACATAAACAGCGTCGTCGTCTCTGTCCGAAAAAAAAAAAATATAATATCGTCTAACAGGCGTCATGTCTTGTCCTCAGTGTTAATTGTTTCTGTTGGACTGGGACTCCTTGTAAAGCGCTTTGAGCACGTTTAGTGGATATTGCGCTATATAAAAGCTCATTATAAAATCAATGCGCTTTGTGTCAAATACAATAATTCATTGGTGTTCTTCTTCCGTGTTTCACAGGATGTCCTCCTGGGCGATTCGGGAATAACTGTGCAAAAGAGTGCCACTGCAAGGATGATTCGGAACGCTGTGATAGCTTGCTGGGAAAATGTCGTTCAAGGTGTGCTCCTGGGTGGACGGGCTTTGACTGCCAAATTGGTAGGTTTCACGACAATAATATTATTATTATTACTTTTTAATTAAGGCTAACTGATTATCATTAGAAAGGGTCCCGATAGCTCAATTGGAAGAGCACTCGATTCACACGCGCAAAGGGACCGAGATCGATCCCGGGTGCAGTCGAATCTTTTTTTTTTTTGTCCTCACCCCTTTGTCCACCAAACAGTGAATGGGAAGCTGGGTCTGCTAGATCTGGCGAAAAGTACTTTGCGATTGATCAGAGTAGCGTCCTATCAAAGGGTAGCAAGCAATTGCTATAGTCTGTTTCAAGCTATAGAAACCGGGATAAACTCCGGCTCCATGGGCCGAATGGTTCTGAAGGACTATTAGAGTAGCGTCCTATCAAAGGGTAGCAAGCAATTGCTATAGTCTGTTTCAAGCTATAGAAACCGGGATAAACTCCGGCTCCATGGGCCGAATGGTTCTGAAGGACTATTTTGATGATATTATGATTATCATTACGCGACGTGTGCCTATTTGCAGGCCTGATAGCCCGAATTATCATGGTATCATTGTTGTAAAGGAAACACTCTGAAACCGACGCAAAATGTCGACAATTACAACAATGTTAAATTAGGCCCATCATTGCATTCGGTAATCAGACCTGATAATTAGTGCACTTTGACATTAAGCTTTTCTTACCAGCCATTCTCAGAATTTTCACCAAAATGTCACACCCACCCGACACAAAAATATAATTTTCTTACTCAAACAGAAAAGCAACAAAGACATTCTATGCATAATATTGATCAGGAAAATGAACTCTACAACACAGAGCTGTAATAAATTGT
The DNA here is from genome assembly GCF_034508935.2 of Berghia stephanieae. Taxonomy (NCBI): domain Eukaryota; kingdom Metazoa; phylum Mollusca; class Gastropoda; order Nudibranchia; family Aeolidiidae; genus Berghia; species Berghia stephanieae. The sequence goes on from NC_088360.1 coordinate 107,468,110, forward strand.
GTGATTTTCAAAATAAATCAGAATGATAGTCGTGCCGGTTGGATCGTAACGAATTTGACGATTTTCCTATGGTTGGTAAGGAGAGGGTTAAGCAATCTAGAAGTTACCACAAGCACTAGTATTAAGTCGTAGTTATGTGAGGGGCTGATTTTTAACACCTGCTACGTTACATTTTTTATCATTCAAAAGAAAACTGTAACTTTTTATCATTCATTTAGTGACTTAACCCTTTCCTTACCAGCCATTTTCAGAATTTTCCTCAAAACTTCACACCCACCCAACACAAAAACAGACATACGTATCTTACTCAAACAAAAAAAGCAACAAGCACCCAACAGTGAATGTGTAGCTGGGTCTGTTAGATCTGGCTTAAAGTACTTTATTTGCAATAGAGCAGCGTCCTATCCAAAGGATAGCAAGCAATTGCTATTGTCCGTCTCACGCTATATAAACAGGAATAAACCCCGGCTCCATGGACTTTGAAGGACTTACGTCTCAGGTTACTCAAGCTTCGCAATGCGGCTTGCATTTGGGAAAGTATTAAATACAATGATAATGAAACATTTATATTCTCTGAATATGTCTAAAAATAGAAACAAATTACAAAGAGATCAGTACTTCATGTAGATTAGCAAAACGTCGATGTCACATTGTTGCTGTTGAATCAACTTAATCCAGTTACTGTAACAATCGACACATTGGATGTTATAGCCAATTGGAATCAATAGTCTGATGTCACGTCCACCCAACAACCAGCAGCTTGGTTCTAAACGAAGAAAATCTGTACTTTTTATTCTTCATGCTGCTAGACCTTTTTCACATGTCATGTTATCATAATGTATAAAAGTCAAAACATGATCAGATTTATAATGTTTTTCTCCTCTGGGAAAACTGTTATGCTCATCGGAGAAGTTTTTTCATACGGGCGTCCGCCATTGTTCCGGTAGTGTAGAACCAGTTACTAAGTTACTATGTGACATTATAAGGGAAGGGACGTAACGATTATTGAAGCCTATTATGTTCATATTTTCTGTTGTTGTTTAATATTGAGTGATATATAACATAAATTAAAAAAAAATATATATATGTATGTGTGTGTGTGTGTGTGTGTGTGTGTGTGCGTGTGTGCGTGTGGGTGGGTGGGTGGGTGGGTGGGTGTGTATTCTAGGGAAAGACAAAGAAAAATGTTTGTTGGGATTCCAGTTATCATAGGACAAAGGAATAGTTGAAACATTTTTCCTCTCAATCAATTTTCCACCATACAGATGATATTGCCCTACTCTGGAAAATACGTATTCAAAATTCGGGCCAGAACACCTTCCCTTCGAAAATCTATCAATTAAAACAATCCTTATCTTGTCAACAAGAAATACTCTCAAACCAAAGTCTTCGTTAAATCCCAGGTTTCAGAGTTTTTTGCCAAGATGAGGGTCATTTTAATCGATCGATTTTTGAAGAACGAGATTCTGGCCAAAATTTTAATACGGCGTTTTGATTTTTTTTCTCGGAATAGCAGCATAGCACTAAAAAAATTAGCTTTTATATAGCGCAACATCGACTATATGTGCTCAAAGCGCGTTACAAGAGGTCCCTGGCCTACAGCAACACGTAACATGTAGAACAAAATATGACGGCTATTAGGCGATATTTCAATTTTTTATTCTGACAGACAACGGACATGTACTCATTTTACACCTGAGTATGGTGAGATAATGTGAGTAAAGAGCCTTTTCCAAGAACTCAACTATGCGCAGAGCGAGGATCCACCCAGGAACTTCCGATCCGAAAGCGAGTGACATACCACAAGACCACATAGCCGCACTAGACAGCACTAGATAGTGTGTTTCATTATCACACATCACCCACGTGATCGGGGAAAGGCGAGTAATGATATCGTTATCTTGAGATGTTGTTGTATTCGGTGAACAAAACAAATAATGGAGCACTTGTACCTTCTCATTGTCGTCAATCCCATACCAGGCATTTGCCACTCATACCATCTGCCTCTGCTCGTTACCAATGTTATCATTATCCGAATTGCTAATAATGCCTGCAGCAGCTCTCTGGGGTTAATGAACCTTATCATAATCAATCTAAACTGATCATCACCCTTACTTCAATGGTGATTATCGTTATCGTTGTTATTGCTAGCATTAATCTTGTGACCATTATTTGTATATACTTGCCTGTTTCTCTTTGTTTCTGTTTCTATTTCGTGTTTAACATTGATTGTTCCATTGATTATATTCGATGACATTATACATAGCAATTTCAAATCTCGCTGATATAAGATGATTAATTTCGTCGGATATATATATATATATATATATATATATATATATATATATATATATATATAATATATATACATATATATATATATATATATATATATAGAATGCGCTTGGCCAAGGAGTTCACAACATTGCCATCCGGAAGTATAACGGACCAACACACAAACTATGTGTAACCATGAACTTTTATAGTCTTGTTAATACAGTTTAGTGAGAACAACTCACAAACGCGGATGGCAAAAACAATAACAAAGGCCTGAGTGACGTCATCTGCATACTATATATATATATATATATATATATATATATATATATATATATATATATATATATATAATATAATATTTCAGAATTTCAAATGTTAAAGATATTCTTTGTTTGATTTGTTTATTGTTGTTGTTGTTTTTTTGTTTGTTTGTTTGTTTGTCTGTATTTATTTGGGGAGGGGGGGGGGAGCGGGGGGGGGGGGGTTGTAAAATAAACATTGTGTCCTCATATCCCATCTCAGAATGTACAAAAGTCAACCTTTGAGATGGTTGTCTTTAATAACTTCGAATGATTAGATATTAGGTATAAGAATAGAATATCCCTTATTATTCTTGATTTGAGCCCAATAATGTCTTTCCAGTTTTGGTGTTCGCTTCGACCATAATGTGATCCCAATTCCGATTTTATCCCCAGTTAATGTGGCGGGTAAGTTATTAACGGGACTTTCGCATGTCAACTTTCCGCTGAATTGAAAAATGATGTAACATTCGGAGTTCCATCTGTGTTCAACATCAATGCCTCTCTCAAAAAAAAAAAAAACAACAAAAACAAAAAAAAAACTAACACATATTTTTATTGTACAAGAACTTATAGAAGACTTCATGTGCCATGCTGTTTTGAAAGTAGGATCCCCATTTACACAAAAGAATATTGTAAAAGATCTTAGAAGGTATAATAAAAACGTAGGAAAACGGTTAAAAATATACTTTCTTAATCCTCTTTGGGCCTTGAGACACAAAAGGAATCCAACAGACATCTCAATTTTTTTGTTGTTGGTGCGATCGGCTGCTTTTGCGGTGGATGTATTCCAGGACGGCCCTGCTTCCTTTGATTATTTCTCCGTAGTCCTTCGCCAGGTTTCCCTGGTAAAAAATATGCCATACTCATTCATTATCACTGTGGCTTTTTTTCCTTTTTGCCATTGCAATTCCAGCAACTCACTGTCCAGCTAATCGCTATGGCTGGGACTGTAGCCAATCGTGCCAGTGCCAGGACGAGACCCACTGTGACAGATTCCTGGGTCCGACCAGTGATTGCCAATGCAAGTCAGGCTTCTACAACGCTCCAGACTGTGAACCAGGTAAATCTCAAATAGAATTATTAATAGAAACACGAGCCTTGATATTGCGCAGTACAGAGTGAAATTATTCAACAAGCTTTCCAAAAAAGTCCCTAAACAACAAACTTTTATTTTTTGATTGAGCATTTATATAGTGCAATATCCACTTAATGAGCTCAAAGCGCTTTACGAACGGTCCCTATCCAACAGCAGCCCTAAACATGTAGGATGAAACAAGACGCCTGCCACATATTGCCGACAGAAAAACTCTGTCATCGGACAGGCATGTTATCGTTTTTACATGTGGCTACTGTGAGAGACTATCAGTAAAGAGCCTTTCCAAGAACTCAGCCATGCGCCGCTCAGAACGGAGCTCGAACTCTAGACCTTCCCGCCCATAGGCGAGTTTCATTCAACAAGACCTCAAAGCCACACGAAACATGTTGCAGGAGGAGTTATGACGCTTGAAAGGTGCTGTTACATATTTTGTTGTTGTTGTTGTTGTTAAAGACACAGTTTTACACCTGAGTATGGGATAATTATCTCTGTCGTCTATCTGGAATTTAGTAATGTATTTATGCCTTTATTGTTTTTGTTGTTGGCTGAAAAAGGGTTTTGAGCCCAAAACGTTCCATGCTTGATATATTATTCTTTTCTTTCTTTTTTTTTGAAGATGTTATATTCATTTTAGTTTATTACTTTTTATACAGTTGTTGAAATCAAATGTTTCATCTCAAACCTCTCCCAATTTCAGTTAAACTGCCCAGGATTGTTTACTTCGGGAACAATAAAGTGAACCCAGGACAGCCCACGAGGTTCAACTGCACGGTAGGCGCAGTGCCTACGCCTATGGAAAGTGAGATCCGACTACTGGGTCCACAAAGACGGAAAATAAGCTTGGTCTCCTCTAAGAAACTGGACCAGTATCGATATACCAGGATTAATATATTTGAGGTAAGTGACCATTTTATGTATATAAGGAGAGTTGTTTTCAAAAAAACTCCCTAACTCTCTTTTTTCCCATTTAGAGATATTAAGGATTATTTCCCCTAAAATGTCTCATTCGGACTATTATTTAATTATATTTAAACTTCAAATTCACACAAATCTAAGGAAATTATTGTGTAATTTGATGCTTAAAATCAAATTTACGTTATAATGTATCTCATGGATGGAAAATGTCAGATTGTAGAAAAGTTGACTTTTGGAAATCCAGCATTCATATATATATATTATATAATATATATATATATATATATATATATATATGTGTGTGTGTGTGTGTGTGTGTGTGTGTATACTTAATGATCTACACATTTTTGGTTCTCCTGCCATGAGTGATATATATATATATATATATATATATATATATATATATATATTTTATATATATATATATTGAATTGTGTTTGATACAAATATGGTACGAAAAGTGCTCGACATGCAGTAATGGAGCGAAGTATTATTATTTAAAATATTTACCACAATGTTTGAGACAGTCTACATTAATGTTTCAGGCTTAATTTGCCATCGTCAGGACTGAGTTGTTTTGTTGACTGTCAACAAAAAAAGTCAACAAAACAACTCAGCCCTGACGATGGCAAATTAAGCCTGAAACATTAATGTAGACTGTCTCAAACATTGTGGTAAATATTTTAAATAATAATATATATATATATATATATATATATATATATATGTGTGTGTGTGTGTGTGTGTGTGTGTGTGTGTGTGTGTGTCTGAATCAATAAATTAACAATAACAATTTGATCGTAATGGTAAAATAAAATATTGCTGATTAATTAAACTAGCCAACCTGTTTTGTTTGGGGATTCTTTTCTAAAAATGTTCATACAATCTACTCTTGGTATTTCTCCGGCCAATATAAAAATATAATATATACAATTGATTTTCTACATGCTATTTTCCACATCAAAATTTTGTTTAGAAATTTAGGGCTGTATGATACCGAATTTTATATCTGCCACCCCCCCCCCCCAATATATGGTCTCAAAAAGTTTTCAACATATGTCCTTAATTATATTTTTGATATAGCAATCAATACCAGTGTCAATCGAACGTGGAAAAATAATTAAAGATACATGAAGATATTTCACCAAAATCTTAGCTAGACCAAGTAACTTTATCCTGGATAGACATGTTAACCAAAACTACAAGTTCAGATCAAATAAAAACTGACCCCAACCCTTATATCTACAACTATCAACATCCAGATGATTTCCAGGCTATTTTTATTCTCCATAGTAAAATCAAGTAGTAATTCCTATTCTACATTTTCTTACAGCACAGTCGTTATTTTAATGCCTGGCCATTCCACGTGTAAGCGTCCCATTTCCGTCGTGTATGGATTTAGGCCCATTTTAGGGTTTCACCTAATTTCCAAGATAGAGAGAGAGAGAGAGAGAGAGAGGGATAAAGTCATCCAGTCTAGACACATACATTGATGTGACCAAGGATTTAGGCTATAATTACATAACTGACTTCATGAATAGATTTTCCATGAAAGATTCCCAGAAGACAATGAACAGGAGAATGAAAAAGGAAAGAAATGAAAAACTACAGCTTTTTATTTAAGGCTAGAGGCCAAACCATTACGACTGTGGGAAGCATTTCTTTTTATAAAAGCAGAATAGGAGTGATTCAGTCAAATCCTATGTACTTTGAATCATTAATTAAACATAACAGAAAAATAGATGAATCAATATGGCGACCGACTTAGCACATTTTAAAGGCACAGTCGTTATTTTAATGCCTGGCCATTACACATGTAAACGTCCCACCCCCCCACTCTGGATTTAGGCCCATTTTAGCGTGTAACTTAATTTCGAAGATAGAGAGACGGATAAAGTCATCCAGTCTAGACATACATTGATGTGATCAAGGATTTAGGCTATAACTACATAATTGACTTCGTGAATAGATTTTCCATGAAAGATTCCCAGAAGACAATGGGCGTTGAATAAAAATCCCCAGTTAAAGAACTACAGCTATTTATTTAAGGCCATATGCCAAACAATTACGACTTTAGAAAGCCTTTCTCTTTAAAATAATCGCAATACGAGTGATTCAGTCAAGTTCTATGTACTTTGCATCATTAATTAAACATAACAGAAAAATAGATAAATCAATATGGCGACCGACTTAGCACATTTTAAAGATCTTCAAGATCTACTACTTTAAAAAGCTTTTTATAATATAAGGAGTGTTTTAACATTTTTTTAAAAAATTGAGCATTTATATAGCGCAATATCCACTTAACGTGCTCAATGCGCTTTACAAGGGGTCCCTGGTCAACAGCAACATTTAACATGTAGGACGAGACATGACGCCTGTGAGGCGATATTACAATTTTTCGGACAAAGACAACGCTGTTAACGGCCAGGTACTCATTTTACACCTGAGTACGGTGAGAGAATGTGAGTAAAGAGTCTTTTCCAAGGACTCAACTATGCGCCGAGCGAGGCTCGAACCCAGACCTTCCGATCCGAAAGCGAGTGTCATACCACTAGACCACATAGCCGCACATAGGTTTTAACGTAAACCTGTCATTCATATCATTACTACAAAAGGTAAGCGGTTGATATCAATATCATAAGATGATATGATTCCTTAACTAGGTACTTCCCGGACAACCATACTTAGACTGAGCAATCTAATCATTTCGGATAAAAATGTTGAAATAGAAATGCAATGATATTTTCAACATTCGTTCTTCGACTTCAAATAAAAAACGCATCTTAACATCTATGACCATCAACATCCACATGATCACCAACCTATTTTTATTCCCCACAGTAAAATCAAGTAATGATTCCTATTCTACATTTTCTTACAGCACAGTCGTTATTTTAATGTCCGGCCATTACACGTGTAAGCGTCCCAGTTCCGTCGCGTCTGGATTTAGGCCCATGTTAGTGTGTGACATAATTTCGAAGGTGGCCCAATGTTATGTTGAGATAGGGATAAAGTCATCCAGTCTAGACATACATTGATGTGATCAAGGATTTAGGCTATAATTACATAACTGACTTTATGAATAGATTTTCCATGAAAGATTCCTAGAAGACAACGGGCGGGTGAATAAAAACAATACAACAGTAAAACTACAGCTACTTATCCAAGTCAGTCTGTCACCACTTTACAAAGCTCTTTATAATAACGCGTGATTTAATAAAACATTATTATATTTATATCATAATAAATGATAAATATTGATCATTTCTACTAATGATCCAATAACTTAGTAATTTCCCATCAATCTTTTCTTTTCCCAGAAACCTAATCGACTCAGGATAAACATATAAGAAAAAAAATTCATGATATTCTAACACATTCTAACACATTATGAACTCTACTGCGAATATAAATTCACAGAAATCCTTACACCTGAATCTACCATCATTTAAAATCTAGCTGGATCACCAGCCTATTTTCATTCCCCACAGAAAAGTCGAGCAGTAATTCCTATTCTACATCCGCTTGTTTCAGAGTCGTTTTAATGCCTGGCCATTACACGTATAAACGCCCCAGTTCCGTCGCGTCTGGATTTAGGCCCATTTTCGCGTGTAACCTAATTTCGAAGGCCGCCCATCAATGTTATGTTGAGAGAGAGAGAGAGATGGATAAAGTCATCCAGTCTAGACATACATTGATGTGATCAAGAATTTAGGCTATAATTACACAACTGACTTCATGAATAGATTTTACATGAAAGATTCCCAGAAGACAATGTTAGGCTGAATAAAAATGCCCAGAAAAAAACCACAGCTATTTATTTAAGGCCAGAGGCCAAACCATTACGACTTTAGAAAGCTTTTCTTTTAAAAAAAAAGCACAATACAAGTAATTCAGTCAAGTTCAATATACTTTACATAATTCTCTTGTAGTAGAAGCGTTATTTCTATGTCTGGCCATTACACATGTTTACGTCCCAGATCACCAAAGTCTGGATTTAGGCTCATTTTAGCGTGTCACCTACTTTCGAAGGCCACCCAATGTTAAGTTGAGAGAGAGAGAGAGAGAGAGAGAGAGAGAGAGAGAGAGAGAGAGATAATGTCATCCAGTCTAGACATACATTGATGTGATCAATGATTTAGGCTATAATTACACAACTGACTTTATGAACAGATTTTCTATGAAAGATTCCTAGAAGACAACGGGCGGGTGAATAAAAAATAAACACCAGAAAAATACGGCTACTTATCCAAGTCAGTCTGTTACTACTTTACGAATGCTCTTAATAATTACGCGTGATTTAATGAAACATTATTATATTTTTATCATAATAAATGATAAATTTTGACATTTCTACGAATGATCCAATAACTTAGTAATTTCCACTCAATCTTTTCTTGTCCCAGAAACCTAATCGACTCTGGATAAACATATAAGAAAAAAAATTCATGATATTCTAACACATTCTAAAATCACAACAATCCTTACATCGACCATCATTTAAAATCTAGCTGGATCACCAGCCTATTTTCATTCCCCACAGAAAAGTCGAGCAGTAATTCCTATTCTACATCCGCTTGTTTCAGAGTCGTTGTGTTAATGCCCGGCCATTACACGTATAAACGCCCCATTTCCGTCGCGTCTGGATTTAGGCCCATTTTCGCGTGTGACATAATTTCGAAGGCCGCCCATCAATGTTATGTTGAGATAGGGATAAAGTCATCCAGTCTAGACATACATTTATGTGATCAAGGATTTAAACTATAATTACATAACTGACTTCATGAATAGATTTTACATGAAAGATTCCCAGAATAAAAAACAACAGAAAATCTACAGCTACTTATCCTTCCTTAGCTCTTTATAATAATGCGTGAATTAATGAAATATAATGTTATTTATATCATTATAAATGATAAATATTGATCACTTCTACTAATAATTCTAATAATAACTTAGTAATTTCCCCTCAATCTTTTCTTGTCCCAGAAACCTAATCGGCTCTGGATAAACCTACAGCTATTTATCCTTCCTTAGCTCTATATAATAATACGTGAATTAATAAAATATTATGTTATTTATATCATTATAAATGATAAATTTTGATTATTTCTACTAATGATTTCTACTAACTGATATCGTGGATAGATTTTCCATGAAAATTCCCAGAAGACAATGAAAAGGAGAATGAAGAAGGAATCAAATAAAAAGCTACAGCTATTCATCTAAGAGAAAATAATTGTTACTACTCTCTATAGCTTTTTGATCATACAACTCGTGATTTAGTGGAGAACAATGCATTATTACTTCTGTACTACAGAAAAATAGATAACCAAATATGCTGACCGAGAAAACGGATTATAGGTCTTTAGCATTCTGAAACTGTTTTACAATATTTTACTCATTTACCAAGCTGGTCAATTTAAGTCAAATATTCCAATTGAATAAAGCACAGGGTGTCGGTTTAAAACGAGACCAACTAGCATAAAATCCGTCATTTGTGACCCTTCGCCTCAAAACGGTATTATGTTGGAATGGTTAAGATGTTGAAAATCGAATTTATAGCCAGACATATCAGACTTGTGTTGAGTTTATAAGTTTTATTGAGGATAATGGATACCATACTTTAGGGTGCTGATGCCAACAATTTATATTTTTGACCAGTTTTAACATTAAATTCACCTTTTAAGAATCTGGTTCGTTCCGACATAATACCGTTTTGAGACGATGGGTCACATTTAGGCTAACAGTACATCAGAAAAGTGAGTGAATCAGGCACTTATGTTGACAATAACATGGCATCACGAGAGATCCCCAGAAAACAAAACAAATGCGGATGAATAATCAAAAAGCAACGTGAAATCAATATGGCTGCATTTTTTAAGGTCAGACGTTTCTATTTTTGAGAGCTCTCATCATTTTATAACGTGTGATTTAATGAAGAGCTATATACGTAACATTGTTACTTTAGGATTTAAAATAAATGAATGTATGCCGAGATATAGATCATTAAAAAAAAAAAATCTTTGACTTGATGAATCCGTTTTACAATATTCTTCTTATTTCTTAAGCAAGTCAAGTCGATCCAAAAGTTTAATGGTATACAGTACAAGCCATCTGTTAGTTGTCGATGTTGTTTGTACTAACAAAAATAAGTTTACCAACTATGAGCACGTCGATATTCACTTCTGAGTGCAGTGGGGTATTGGGTGATAAATTCATCAACGTTGTGGCTAATACATTTAACGCTGATACAACCCATCCAGTTGGGGTCCCGATAGCTCAGATGGTCGCGTACTCGCTTCACACGCAAAGGGACCAAGATCAATCTTGGATGAGATCGAGATTATTATTTGGATTCCCCTGTCTATGCATCAGTGCTTGAGTTTCTGGGTGTGTCAAATCTAGCGTAAATATTTTACATACAATGGATTAGCGTCCTTTTTATAGGGTAGCAAGCAATTAGTTATGTTCTTTTCATGCTATAGAAATCTGGGGGGAAAACCGGCTCCATGGGCCCAATGGCTCTGAATGGCCACTTTTACAAACCTTCTATTTACAGACCACGTTTAACTTCGCGATTGGAAAATGATAGCATCTCACAGTTCAGTAATAATTCATCAATTTCCTCTCTTCCTTCTTCCTTTTTTTCTTACCTCTTACTTTTTTCCCTATCTGTACGTCGATGTGGTCTAGTGGTATGGCACTTGATTTCGGATCGGAAACGGTCCTGGGTTCGAGCGTCCCTCGGCGCATAGGTGAGTCTTTGGAAAAGACTCGCCCGCATATTTCAATTTCTCTCAACGTACTCAGGGGTAAAATGAGTAGGTATCTGGCCGTTAACAGCGTTGTCTCTGTCCCCCAAATTTTTTTTATATCGCCTAACAGGCGTCATGTCTCGTTTTACAAGTTAAGTGTTGGCTAGGGATCCTTGTAAAGCGCTTTGAGCACGTTTAGTGTGTATTGCACTATCTAAAAGCTCAATTTTTATTATTTTAATTCTTGCTTTTGTTTTCTTGTTTTTCATTTCTATAAGTTTTCATGATTCTTTGTGTTGTATTTTGTGTACAGGTAAACTACGTGATGTCCAATGAAAGGTTCACATGTGTTGTCCAGGCCGTCGCTGGGGCAAATCAGATGTCTACAGTGGCAGAAGTATTTGGTGAGTATCCAGTGGTCACATATTTCATAAATGTGTCTGACCCCCCCCCCCTCCCCTTTATGCTCAAAAGGTGCGGCTATGTGGTCTTGTGGTATGACACTCGCTTTTAGATCGTAAAAGTGCTGGTTTCGTGCCTCGCTCGGTGCATAGTTGAGTCCTTGGAAAAGACTCTTTTCTCACAGTCTCTCACCGTAATCAAGTGTAAAATGAGTACCTGGCCGTCAACAGCGTTGTCTCTGTCTCCAAAAAATTAATTGTAATATCGCCTAACAGGCATTATCATCATAATAATGATCATCATCAATTCCATGATCTGACGATCGTCAGGGGAATACATGGGATGCAGATCTCACCACTTTCCACCATTAAGCGCGGTCGTTAACTCATTCAACCCTGACATCGACTATATCCGTAGTTTGCCCGGGTTACTCTTACCCCATGCTTATTTATTACATTTTTTCTAAGACAAATTATAGACGTAGTATCAAAGCAAATGTTTTTCATTTTTACATGTTTATGGTAGTTGAATAAAACTGTCTATATACGACACATGCTCAATTTTTAATACATTTATTTTCAATTATTTGAAAAGTATCAAAAATCTCTAGGATTGAGTGAGTTAATGATGGTTTGGGGGGGGGGGGGGTTCAACTCTTGAGACGCATCCAATTACCATTAATATCAGTCTCAATATCGCTTGAGTTGTTTCATGCCAGACAATGGAAAAGAGCCATGGCGCCACAAATATAAACATTTTTAATATTCGGCCATAAAAATCAGACTTTCAAACTCGAACATAATAATATTCTCACGCAACTCGTGCAATGTTTTGATACCTCAATGGGAGCGATCTATATTCATGTTTTCATCCGACCAAGTCATCAATCACATGATTTGTTGCTGTCCAATGATTGGATATTTCTTCAGAAATGTAAACACGTTGCTTTGTTTATAAAAGTTGTAAACATACACATGTGTCAAGCTGAACAAAATGACAAATCGTGATGATAGCTATTTCAAAAACTGTGAACACTTTTCACTATGTGGGTCATTTTGAGCACAAATTCCAATGTGACCAATGACCTCGATCACATGGAAAGGTAATATAGATCATGCCCATTAATCACGTGATATGAGCTCTAACCACAATGAATAGCAGCTTCAGAAACAAAAAAGGTTGAACAGGCAGGAAAATATAAGAGAAACAAGAAATAAAGACGTTCAAATTAAGAAACTGAGGAGCAGCACTGGTGTGAGATATGTAAAGATCTGAACAAGTTTGCATGAAATGTGCCAGACAAAGAAAGACATTTAAAAAATCTAGAAAAAGAGCATCCAAAAAATCAGTCTACCTCGACTGGGGATCGATTCTCAGATCTTCTGATTACCCGGTCAGACGTGCTACCATTACACCACAGAGGAGGCTCCCGATAGTTGGAGTAATTTTAATAGCTAAAGGAGTCGGCGTTTTACGCTGTGAACACTCTCTCGAATCAAACAATGACATATACATTGAACACGAGAGGACGAGGACGAAGATATTTGTGACGCTTCGTCTCGAAACGGTATGATGTCGGAACGAACCAGATGCTTAAAAGGCGAATTTAATGTTAAAACTGGTTAAAAATATAAATTGTTGGCATCAGCAATGGTATCCATATGGTATCCATTCTCATCAATAAAACATACAAACTCAACACAAGTCTGATATTTCTGGCTATAAATTCAATTTTTAACCTCTTAACCATCCCGACGTAATACCGTTTTGAGGCGAAGGGTCACATCTGAATTGCTACATTTTTGTTTTTTGAAAATATCAAATTAAGAAACTAAGGAACAAAATAAATACGTTCATGATTTGCAAGTGGAGAAGATTTTATCACACGCATTCTAATAATATTCAAATGATGTAAAGATTATTTCCGATTCTATTTTAAAATTCCTTTGAAGAACAAACTTTAGAGTGACAGCTATCTAGATTCTAAAAATGTTATTTATGTCTAAAATGATAATGCATTTTTCTTTTAGATCTCTAAACGAAAAATCCACTCAAATAATATTACCTTATCAAGATCCGCCATGCCCGGTTAATACCTCCCCTCCCCCCCCCCCCCCCCAAAAAAAAAAAAAAAAAAAAAAAACAGCAACAAAGGTTTTCCCTGTTGCCATGATTCCAGAGTTAATCCTCAATTGTGTTGCATCAAGCGGGCAGTAACAGTTATTGTTGCCCTTAGAATAATTTATAGGATTATACTCCTATGCAGACAACTTTTTTAGAAAATGTATCTGACCAGTTCCAATCTCTAGTATAGCCTATCTCTCGTGAGTAGACATATTATGGGTAATAATTATAGTACACATTTATTGTTAAGAGGAGCTTATCCCGCTATATCATGCAAGCTATGGCCCCATGAAAAAGACTGATACCTAATATCCATCCCTTTGCTTGTGAGGCCAGTACCAGAAGAAAAAAAAACCTCAAACCCACTATGATAGATATCCCCCCCCCCCCCCTCACCACCCCCCCCCCCCCCACACACACACACACAAAATCATTTCTCTCTGTCACCAGTGCCGCAGTCAGAGTTTATACTGAATTGTGAGACGTCAGACAACATAAAGGTTATTCGTTGCCCTTAGAATAGGACAATAGTCTTTTGCGGACTACTTTTCAGATAATCTATGAGACCCTTCTAATCGATGCTGAGTGGACAGAAGGGTAAAACAACAAAATATTGACCAAATCAGGAACTATTTTGATTTTCACCCCTTTTCTGGGGAGGCGAGAACCAGGTTATTTCTTAACAAACGCTAGAAGAAAAACAAAAGCAAACAAACAAACAAATAGAAAGAAACTAAAATAAAAACCCAGCCCACTATGCTTGATATCCCAATAACTATCCATCCACCCCATGCAAAAAGTCAAGACCCCTGATTGGAACTCTACCCCCGAAACATTCACACAAATAATGTTGTCACCTTATCAAGACCTGCCCAGCCCAGCAGCCGGGGTCAATACCCCCCCCCCCCCCCCCCCCCCCCGTCGTTTTCCTACCAAAAATACATTCTCTCTGTCACCATCAGCATCGCATAGACCTCGAAGTCATCATAGTTTAACAATGATTTGTGAGGCGTCAAACGCCCATAACATTTATGTGTTGTGCTTAGCATAAGAGAGATAATAGTCTTTTGCAGACTACTTTTCAAAAACGGAAGGGTAAAAGAAAATTATATTGACTAAATCAGGGACTAATTTTGATGTCCATCCTTTTTTGTGATGAAGGCGAGAACCAGGTTATTTTTTAACAATCGGTAGAAGAAAAAACAAAAACAAACAAAATACAAAACACAAACAGGTAAAAAGAAACCAAAAAAAAAAAAATCAAAGAATGAAAAATCCCAACCCACTATGCTAGATATCCTATTAACTATCATCCACCCCATGCAAAAAGCCGCGACCCCTGATTCGATCTCCACCCGAAACATCCACACAAATAATGTTGTCAACCTTATCAAGACCTGCCTGCCAAGCCAGGGTCAATATTCTCCCCCCTAAGAAAAAGCCATTTCTCCCTGTCGTCGTCGTCGCCTATGCCGTGTTAATCTACGGATGGACTGTCATTGATCTTTGATAGTGAGATGCTGCTGCTCATCACGTGATCTCGCTACTTCGGTGTTTTATGATAAAATGTCTATTTTTCTAAATTTCGTCAAAAATCGTTTACTTGTGAGACAATACTTACTTACTTACTTACGTATCCGAACCAGCGACCACCTGAGCTCTAGCCCTTCGGTCTTGTGCCATGACGTTAGAAGTTAGACGTCTTTTGTAGTTATTCCAGGTGCGACTATAAATGAGCTTTTAAATAGCGCAATGTCCACTAAACGTGCTCATAGCGCTTTACAAGGGAAGGGGTCCCTGGCCAACAGCAACATTTAACATTTAGGACGAGACATGACGCCTGTTAGGCGATATTACAATATTATTTTCGGACAGAGACAACGCTGTTAACGGCCAGGGTACTCATTCTATGTGGTCTACTAGTATGACACTCGCTTTAGGTCGAATTATTTTTTGTGTTTTTCTTCTACTATTCTTTCTTGCTTTCTCTGGCACCTTTCATAAACACTTGTTCTGTTCTTTTTCTCACTCGCTTTAGGATCCGAAGGTCCTGTGATTGAGCCATGCTCGGTGCATAGTTCAGTCCTTGGAAAAGGCTCTTCTCACATCCTTTCACCGCACTCAGTTGTAAAATGAGTACCTGGCCATCAACAGCGTTAGCTCTGTCCGAAAAAATTGTAATATCGCCTAACAGGCGTCATGTCTTCTCCTTAATGTTAAGTGTTGCTGTTGGCCAGGGACCCTTTGTA
Organism: Berghia stephanieae; assembly: GCF_034508935.2. NCBI lineage: Eukaryota > Metazoa > Mollusca > Gastropoda > Nudibranchia > Aeolidiidae > Berghia > Berghia stephanieae. The sequence continues at coordinate 107,484,239 of NC_088360.1, forward strand.
AAAATACTTTGAGCACGTATAATGGATATTGCGGTATACACAAGCTTACAGCTCAATTGGCTGGAACTTTCAAACACAGGAGGTAAAGAATTTTAAATTCTGGCCAAAGTGAGAAAAAGACGAAGTGGTAAATAAATTTGGTCTCTGCATAGCTTGGCATTATTTTATACATACTTTGTCAGATCTTTTAAGAAAAAGTTGTTTTGTCGCTGTACAGAACTTTTGACGCCTAAACATTTTAATCATGGAAGACAGGGATGAATATAGAATACTGTCGAACTCGGGAAAAAACCCATATTTGAAAATTTGGCCAGAAAACTCGTCCTTCAAATATCGATCGATTTAAATGACTCTCATATTGGCAAAAAGGCTCAAACTTGAGATTTCGCGAAGTCCCGGGTTTGAGAGTTTTTTGCCAAGATGAGAGTCATTTAAATCGATCGATATTTGAATGACGAGTTTTCTGGCCAAATTGTCAAATCTCGTTTCTTCCAGAATACAACAGAATAGCTTGTGATAAAAAAGCATTTGGATTGTCTCCATACATAAGCCTTTATTATCATTTATTGTCTTTTTTCTAGATAATGGCATTCATTTTCCTTTCGCCACTCCGACAGACAGCTGACGATTTAAGGAAAACAAAGGAATAATAACAATTCATTATACAAACAAACAAACAAACAAATTGAAAACTTCTTGTCACATTTAATCAAGGCTGAAAATAAATCTAGCCACATGTCGTTAATTCCTCTTCATCATCATCATCCTCCTCCTCCTCCTTCTCATCATCATCATCATCATCCTCATCATCGTGATCATCATTATCATCATCATCATCATCATCATCATCATCATCATCATCATCATCATCATCATCATCATCATCATCCTCATCGTCATCATCATCATCATCATCATCATCATCATCATCATCATCATCATCATCATCATCATCACTATCACCATCATCATTATCATCATCATTGTTCTCTGATCTTTTACATAGCGCAATATCCACTAAACGTGCTCAAGCGCTTTTCAGTGGGTCCCTGGCCAACAGCAATACTTAACATGGAGAACGTGACATGACACCTATAAGGCGCTATTACATTTTTTTTTCGGACAGAGACCACGCTGTAAACGGCCAAGTAGGTACTCATATTACATCTGAGTTCACGGTGAGAGAATGTGAGTAAAGAGTCTTTTTCAAGGACTAAATTATGCGCTGAGCGAGGCTCGAACCCAGGACTTTCCGATCCGAAAGCGAGTGTCATACCACAAGACCACATAGCCACATCATCATCATCATCATCATCATTATTATCATCATCATCATCATCATCATCATCTTCATCATCATCATCATCATGATCATCATCATCACCAGCCAGTATCTTCAGACTTTCGCAGACATCACGACAACAAAACACAACCAAAACTGCAACTATTTATTTTGCTTTCTTTCCAGAACTCCCTCGTCTGAACACGCCGCCCCAGCTGGCGCCCCGGGGTCGAGGCTCCCACAACATCACCTTAATTTGGCATCCATGGAATAAGGCAAACGGGGACTCCGGCGATGGGCCCGTGCTATGGTATGGCGTCCACATGAGGCATGAACGGTACCCCACCTATTCATTGGTGGACCAAGTCTACGATACGCTATGTAGTGAAAAGGTAAGTTCAATGTATAGATTTATCAAACAGGTGTGTGTGGGGGGGGGGGCGGGGGAGGGGTTCCGATAGCTCACTTGCTAGAGCACTCGTTTCACACGAAAAAGGATCTAGATCGATACCGGATGCAGTAGAGATTTATTCTTTTCTGACTCCCCCCCCCCCGCCTCTGTCCACCCAGCAGTGAATGGGTAGCTGAGTATGATAGATTTGGCGGGAAACTACCTTGCGATAGACTAGCGTCCTATTCAAAGGATATAAAGCAATTACAATTGCCCGTTTCACGCTATAGAAACCGGGATAAACTCCCGGCTCCATGGGCCGAATGGCTCTGAAGGACTACTTTATCAAACAATCGAGAAAAAGGGAGAGATGTGAGTGGATGGACGCTTTAGATATAACGACTGTTTTAACATGGGCCAATCAGTTCTCTTTAGCCATTTTGATGTGTGGCGGCAGCATCTGATAGTTTCACATTACAATGTTATGACAATTTATCCAGTCCGCGAATTCTCTACCGTACTTTAATTGCGCGGTCGTAAACCTGCCCGGCAGCCGAGTCACAATATAACATTCAATTAGATGGTGCGGCTATGTAGTCTAGTGGTATGACACTCGCTTTCGGATCGGAAGGTCCTGGGTTCGAGCCTCGCTCGGCGCATAGTTGAGTCCTCGGAAAAGACTCTTTACTCACATTCTCTCATCATACTCAGGTGTAAAATGAGTACCTGGCCGCTAACAGCGTTGTCTTTGTCCGAAAAAATTGTAATATCGCCTAACAGGCGGCATGTCCCGTCCCGTCCTGTTGCTTTTTATAGAGCGCAACATCCACTAAACCTACTCACAGCGCTTTACATAGGTTCCTGACCAAAAGCAAAACTTAACATTTAAGACGTGACATGACGCCTCTTAGGTGATTACAATTTTCCAACGTTGTTAACGGCCAGGTACTCATTTTACACCTGAGTACGGTGAGAGAGTATTTGTAAAGACCCGTTTCCAAGGACTCAGCTATGTACCGAGCCCGAGTCCCTAACCCAAAACCTTCCGATCCGAAAGCGAAGTTTTTACTACAAGACCACATAGCCGCACACAGGTAAAAAAGGCAAAATTTTTTTTAACAAATCAAATAAGAAAAATCAATAATAAAGCAAGGCAAACAACGAAAATAATAATGATAATAACATAATAATAATATAATAATAATAATAATATAATAATAATAATAATAATAATAATAACATGACAATAATAATAATAATAATAATAATAATAATAATAATAATAATAATAATAATAATAATAATAATAATAATAATAATAATAATAATAATAATAATAATAATAATAATAATAATAATAATAATAATAATAATAATATAATAATAAATATATAATATAATGTTAATAATATTAATGTGAAAATTGTAAAATTTAAAGATTTAATTAATAGTTTAGTTATTATAGGAACCGAGGTTCAGCAGCTTCTTTCCCAGTTCAGGGTATATGGCGTACTCGTCCACCGGGATGAAAATTGTGTGGCTGACTACAAGGGGTTCCCGGGCCTACAGTAACGCTTAACATTTAGGACATGACATGACACGTCCTCTTAGGCGATAATACAATTGTTTTCGGACAGACGTAACGCTGTTAACGGCCAGGTGCTCATTTTACACCTGAGTATGGTGAGAACATGCGAGTAAATAGCCTTTTCCAAAGAAGATTCCACTATGCGAGGCTCGAATCCAGACACTCCTCGAAGCCTCCTTAATACCAGGTTGAAAACATTTAAAACCCGCCTTGTGTGTGTGTTTTTTTTTTCTTCTGTCTGGCTCATATTATATCTGTTGTTTGACTTCCAGAGACCCCCCCCCCCCCCCCCCCCCCACACACACACGCACACTTTTCACAAGCCTACAAGGTACATCATATCCATTCAATTCGTCATGTGGGGCTATTGGCGATTTTCTATATTATTTCCTAGATCTCTTTTATGTGAAACTGAAAAACAAGCTAGATAATATATATTTACTCTTTCCCGTTTCCTGTTGCAGGCGTTTCGAACGTGTTATCTATAATAGGAATGCAACCTTGAAGAGTGATTACATGGTATTTTAGCTAGCAATTCTAAGTTAATGAGTTTATCAATTAAAAAAAGATCTAGACATATTATTATTATATTTCTTTTACGGATCTTTCAATTCTTTCACGGCCTTGATTTTGTTTCTTTATTTTTTGTTTGTTATTGTTTTTATTTTCTATGTTATTTTTTTGTTCGTTTGTTTTGTCATCATCATTATTTAAAAATGAGCATTTATATAGTGCAATATCCACTAAACGTGCTCAAAGAGCTTTACAAGGGGTCCCTGTCCAAAAGCAACTTTTAACATTTAGGACAAGACATGACGACGCCTGTTAGGCGACATTATATTTTTTAGGGGACAGAGACAATGCTGTTAACGGCCAGGTACTCATTTTACACCTGAGTACGGTGAAAGAATGTGAGTAAAGAGCCTTTCCCAAGGACTCAACTATGTACCGAGCGATGCTCGAACCCAGGACCTTCCGATCCGAAAGCGAGTGTCATACCACAAGACGACATAGCCGCACAATAACAATTATCCTCATCTTCATCATCATCATCATCATCATCATCATCATCATCATCATCATCATCATCATCATCATCATCATCATCATTATCATCATCATTATCATCAACATTATTATCAACATTATCATCATCATCATCATCATCATCATCATCATCATCATCATCATCATCATCATCATTATCATCATCATCATCATCATCATCATCAGCATCATCATCATCATCATCATCATTGTCATCAACAACAGTAGCATCAGAAGCAGTAGCAGCAGCATAACCATCTCACCCACCACTTCCACCATCACTACCATCACCATCACTATTACCACCATCACTACCATCACCATCACTATTACCACCATCAATATTACCACCATCACTACCACCACCATCACTATTACCACCATCACTACCACCACCATCACTACCACCACCATCACTACCACCACCATCACTACCACAATCATCACTACCACCACCGTCACTACCACCACCATCACTACCACCACCATCACTACCACCACCATCACTATTACCACCATCACTACCACCACCATCACTATTACCACCATCACTACCACCACCATCACTACCACCACCATCACTATTACCACCATCACTACCACCACCATCACTATTACCACCATCAATATTACCACCATCACTACCACCACCATCACTATTACCACCATCACTACCACAACCATCACTACCACCACCATCACTATTACCACCATCACTACCACCACCATCACTACCACCACCATCACTACCATCACCATCACTAACGTAATGCTATAAAAGCTTTCCATGGCGCCAAGCTACCCAATCACGATAACGAATACACGTGCTACAATAATAATTTAAAAAAAAAGATAATAAAGAATAGTACAAAAAGATAGCCAAAGAATGTCTGGGCAAATACAAATACTCAAAGCTATTGACAAGCTGAAGCTAACAAGACCATGTGTGTTCTCTCAGCCTCTCTCCGCCCACCCCTTGCTCTCCCAGACATACACACGCTTGGCCCTGGTTGTAACTAGTTACTCTTTCGTCCTATTAGATCGGAGAGAATTCAATTTCTTAAATCAAGAAAGCTACAATTTGGAATTTCAGTTTTTATCAATTCAATTTTCAATTTGGTTTGACTGAATCCAAAGGCTACAAGTAACGTTTTATTATTATGTTACTGAAAGTGTGTAAATACAAAGAAGAAAAAGGGGACGGTTGTTGGCAAATACAGAAAAAAAAATTGGGATTGAACACAATTGAAGGCTGGTCTTCCAAAATTTGTTTTTGAGATTTTCCAACCATTAGATAAATTGAAATATAAACTTTATTTTAATCATCAAATGGCACACGAATTCCATTAGATTTGTGTGAATTTGAAGTTTGAATATGATACAATAATAGATCGAATGAGAAATTTTAGGGGAAATAATATCTCAAAATCGGGGAAAAAGGAGTTAGGGAGTTTTGGAAAACCACTCTTCAGTTACATGTTTCCTGTTTCTACTATATTTCTTTCTTTTTTTCCGCCATTTTATTAGAACGATGTTGTAAAACATTCTATAGATAGTGTGCGCTTAGCTAAGACGCTCACAACATTGCCATCCGGAAGTATAACGGACCAACATGTCATGGTCTCAAGTGAGTAAAGAGCTACTCGACTATGCATAAAGATCTATGTAGAATGAGGCCCCAGAATTTACTAGTTACTATAAATGAAAAACAATTAACGATTTGTTTACAATGAAATAAAAATAATGATGAAATTTAATTAAAAGAGATAAACAGTGATCGTGGCAGTTACAAATAGAGATATGAATATTTTACGTAACTTATGATAATATGTCAGGTTCATAAGTTTACGTTTCCAGGCAGTTGATGGGCTTGGATGATCTATTCCTCTGATAACAGGATTGGACTCGTAAAATTCCGCTTCCAGGCAATTGGAAAGAGGTTATAGTGTAGTACAGCGGGCTTGGGTTTGATCCTTGAAGATTATACAATCAAAGTTAAAAGCTCCGGCGTCTTAATGGTGTAGATATAATATCTACAAAGTCCCAAAAGATAAAAATCTTCCAGTATATATATAGGAATAGAGTGACTGGCCGTCCGGCATAGATTGTGGAGAGAAAGTGAGTGTAGAGTGTTAGACCTATCAGCTTTTATAATAAGTGGCTACGTGACAGAATGTAGAACGAAAAGTATTCACTAATTAGAAATTAATTCGAGGGAAGGCTATAAAAGGAAAGACGATCTAATATTAGAAGGTAAAGTTTATCTAAGCCTACCGAAATATAACTGGAGTGAGATGAATTCAGTTCTTAATAAAATAAAATTTAATAAGATAATTGTGAACAATCTTTACTGTGACACCCCCCACCCACGTTTAAAATATACTCTTTAACCATTATGGGAAAGATAGATTTTACAAACGGAAGTAAATTTACTATCATGATACTCTAGCATTAATCCATTGTTATGATTTGTGCTACAATTAAATTATTTATTAACTAGACATGGAAATGTTTATATTAACGTAGGTATATGAATGGGCGACAATAACAATGAAAGATTGTGATTACAAATCATTATGATGAACAACATGATGGCAATGTGATTACAAATCATTGTGATAAACAATAGTGATGGTAATGAAGCATGATTTAAGTCGATGATATGAAGGTAATTTTCTGAATGAAATGAATGAAAATGTCAATGGAATATTGACATTTCAATTATTAATCATAAATGAGTGAAAATTCATAACAATAATAGATAAAGAGAAGATTTCCCAAATCATGAATGGGTATGGTATATATATCCAAACAATACTCAATGTTACATTAAGTTGGGTCATCATGTTTACAAATAAAATTATCGAATTTGTGTGTTCTGATTTGGCATAATTTGCGAGGTAACTAACAGTATGCATGGGGGGTTAAGTTATACCCTTCTCATGTGTTTATACTAATCGAGAAAGTAGGTCGGCGTGAATATTTTCACAGCCTGGTATGTGAGAGATACTGAAAGTGTAATTTTGCAAAAATAGACTCCACCTTAGTACTCTACTATTATTCATTTTGTTATTTCTTATGTACGTGAGTGGTTTATGGTCCGTTTCGACCACAAACTCTTTTAGCAGTAGATATCTGCTGAATGTCTTTAAAGCAAAGACGATGGCTAGTCCTTCACGCTCTATTACAGAGTATCGTGATTCTCTGTCCAATAATTTTCTGCTTGCATATAAGCAAGGCATTAGAGTTCCCTCATGTTCCTGTAATAGTACACCTGCGATGCCCTTATCAGACGCGTCAGTTCTTACAACAAATTCTTTTGATATGTCGGGTAATTTAAGAATTGGTTCTGAACAGAGTAATGCCTTTAATTGGTTAAAGCTATTCTGACACACTTCTGTCCAAACAATTTTGTTCGGTGACCCATTCTTTGTCAGATTTGTTAGCGGTGTCGCGATGTGCGCGAAGTTGTAAATGTATTTCCTGTAAAAATTTAGGAGCCCAAGTACTTTGCGTACTTCTTTTTTTGTCTTAGGTGGTTGCAATTGTGCGATTTTTGTTTGTTTTTCTGTCTCGGGTGTCTGTGTCCCATGACCAACGGTATGACCGAGAAAATCAATTTTGTAAAATGCAATGCTTGTTTTTGACGGTTTTGTTGTTAAAGAATTACGTTTTAATGCTTCAAGCACTAATTCTAAGGTTGTCATGTGATCAGTCCATGAGTTTGAGAAAATACATGCGTCGTCGAAGTATGAGAGTGTAGACGGGATGTCTTTTAATAACATACGCATCATTCTTTGGAATGTCGATGCGGCTGTCGATAATCCAAATGGCATATAGTTAAATTCTAACAATCCTAATGGTGATTGAAATGCTGTGTATTTCTTACATGATTCTTTCAGTGGAATCTGCCAGTAACCTCTAGAAAGATCACATTTTGTCATGTATTTTGCTTGAGATAAGGCAGCAAATAAATTCTCTTGATTTGGTATTGGTTCTGCATCAAACACTGTTGCTTCATTTAATTTGCGAAAGTCGATACATAGCCTTATCGATCCGTCTTTCTTTTTCACTACTACTATTGGTGATGAGTATGGGCTTGAAGAATATCTAACTATTCCTGTATCTAGCATATCCTTAACTTCCTTTTCAACTTGTTCTCGTGCGTGAAATGGAATAGGATAGTTTTTCACGTTGATAGGGGTAGATGTGGTTAACTTTATGTCGTGTTCCACTAATGTTGTATGTCCGGGTGCGTCTGTAAAGACTGACTGGTACTTTTCTAATAATGACCTGATTTCTCGTTTCTGACATTCGTTTAGTTGAGGATTGATTGTGACGTCATTAATTGTACTATTTTTAGGGTTACCGTGTTGTGGGGTGTGTTGTAGTTCGACATCATCGCTGTGAGTTTCGATGATTAATCCTACATTTGCAGCTTCAACATGGTTAAATATTGGTTGTGATAATCTGTCTCTATCGAAATATTTTTTTAGCATGTTTGCATGGAATGTCTTTGTTGTGTTGTTAATTTGAATCTCGTAATTAACACCAGATCGTACTGCTAATACCTTGAATGGTCCTTTCCATGTAGCTAAAAGTTTACTCGAGTCATCGGGTAAGAGTATTAGTACTTTGTCACCAATCTCAAATTTTCTTGACTTGCTTTTGCGATCAGAGTATTCCTTGTATTTCTCTGCTTTTTTGGTGACGGATTCCTGTGCTAGCTTACACGTGTCCTCTATTCTGTCTTTCAGGTTTCTTACATATTCGTAAGCAAACATAATTTCGTTATTGTCCTCCTCATTCCCTTTACAAATGTCGGCTACTATATTGATCGGGCCGCGAGGTGATCGTCCATACATCAACTCAAATGGGGAGTAGCCTGTAGATTCTTGGGGTATTTCTCTATATGCAAATAGGATTGCTGGTAAGTATCTGTCCCAATCATCTGGTTTTTCTGCTGACACTTTTCTTAACATATTCTTTAGAGTGCCATTAAATCTTTCACAAAGACCATTTGCTTGGGGTGGTAGGGAGTTGTGAATGAGTGTTGGATTCCCATGAGTTTCATGGTTTCATGCATCATATGTGATGTAAATTGGGGTCCATTGTCCGACAGTATCTCATTTGGTATGCCTATTCTGGTAAAAATTGTCATCAATGCTTCAGCTATGTGATCCGATGTAGTTGATTTCAATGCTATCGCTTCTGGCCACCTGGTTGCGTAATCGACTAGTGTTAGTATGTGTGTATGGTTTCTATCTGATTTTGTTAAAGGGCCTATAATGTCAATTGCAACTTTTTGAAAAACTTTTTCAATAACTGGGGTTGTCTCTAATGGCAATCTCGGTATTCTGCCTTTTGCGACTCTTCTTTGGCATGTGTCACACGATTTCACATATTCTCGGACGTCTTTAGTAATTCCAGGCCATGTGAAATTCTCGGATATTCTCTTCAATGTGGAAGAGCTCCCAAGATGTCCAGAAGTTATTGAATCGTGCGCTATTCCAAGGATTTTGTTTCTGTAAATACTCGGCGTGACCAGTTGTTTAGCTATTTTGTTTCTTTTCCTATGTAACCTGAACAGAATATCTTTTTCAATGATGTATTCAACTTTTGATTTCGTCCCTTTGTTTGCGATATTGAAATATGAAGTTAAAGTCGGGTCCTTTTTCTGTTCTTCAATGAACGTGTTCCTGTCAAATTGTTGTGGTTCTAGAGAAATAGTCATTGGCTTCTCTGTTGTCTTAGTCATCTTTCTTGTTTCTGCTAGACAAGCTGTTTCTTGGGTTAATGACCATTCTTTTACATCTGTTGGGTTGTCTTTAAGACCTTTTATATTGCCAACAATAACATCAGCGACGGGGTTGGGAAGTATACAGCATTCCACTATTCCTGTATAGTATGGGGTTTCTATGTACACGTTAGCTGTTTCAAAGGTTTCGACTGTGCCACTGAATGTGATGCATTGTACCGTTTTTCCAGTTTTGTCTTCGTCATTGATCAAAGATGCTTTTATTCCTACTGTACTGCATCCTGTGTCTCTCAATATTTTGCAATCAGTTCCATTAGCTTTGCCTTCACAAAAAAATAGCGATCCTGATTTGTGAGTTTGTGTTAAAAGTGACATACCTTTCACGCAATACACATTTATATTTTCTCCTGACATTATTCGTGTCTGATTATTTACACTGGTTTGGAGTGATGCATTTGCAGTTTCTTTCGGATATCCCACGATTTTGTAACATTTGTCTGCTGTGTGGCCTTTCATTCCACAATATTGACATTTAATTATAGGTTTGTTGGTTTTCTTATACTCAGTATTATTGTCAGTGCTATTTCTTGTTTTGTTTTGATAGGGTCGGCTATGGTCTCTATTGAACTGTTTGTTCCATGGTTTGTTACTATGATCATCTTGTTTCACTTGCGTGTTCCGAGTGATTGATCGGCTCGTTCTATTTGAGTACTGAACTTTAGGTGTACCTGGACTCTGAGCAGCGGCAGCGTAGTATGGTTCCTTCAATGTTCTGCTAAGGGGTGTCAATGGATGTGCGCTGTTAAAGTTTTCTGCGTAGATTTTTAATTTGTCCAAGTTTTCTGGCTTTCTCTCTTTAAAGAATGCGACTAAATCTGGGTTGCAAGCTTGATAGATTCGATTCTTCAGCGTGAGATAGTAAAGGCCTACAAAGTCGTCTTGTTTTACGTTTGCCAACTCAAGCCACCGATTTAGAAATTGAGTAATTCGGTTCACGAATGTATTAAAGTCTTCTCCACTTTCCGGTTTTGCAGTGTGAAACCTTTCCTGGTAACCATCTTCCGTTAATCTAAATCTTTTTAGTAGAGCGTCTTTAATTTTACCATAGTCATCTGCATCTTCAGTTGTTAAGGTATAGAAAACTTTTAGCGGTTCTCCGGATAAGCAGTTAATCAAGGCTGTGGCCCATTTGCTTTCTGGCCAACGATAACCTTTAGCCTGAACTTCGAATCGGTGTAAGAAGGATTCTAGACAGTCTGAGCGTTCATCGTATGTTGGCATGCGTGGAAGTTTCACGAAAAATTCATCACTATTATTATGTTTTCTTTCATGACCGGTTTTTGTTTTTTCAATTTCCAGCATCATTTGGGTCCTTTTGGTTTCTTCTTCTGCTAAAGCTATTTGTCTTTTTAGTTCCCTTTCTTGGACTCTTTCTTCTCGTTCTTCTCTACGTATTCTTTCTTCGTGTTCTTTTTCTTCTCTACGAATTCTTTCTTCGTGTTCTTTTCTTCTCTACGAATTCTTTCTTCATTTTCTTCTCTACGAATTCTTTCTTCGTGTTCTTTTTCTTCTTTACGAATTCTTTCTTCATTTTCTTCTCTACGAATTCTTTCTTCATGTTCTTTTTCTTCTTTACGAATTCTTTCTTCATTTTCTTTTTCTTCTTTTACTTTCTCTTCGCACCATGAAAATATTCTTTCCTGGGGTATTTCTAAGTCCTTTGCGAGACTTAAGTATCTTTTATATGCTTCCATGTTGCAATATATTAGTTACGATGTTTTATATATATTATATTGACAGGATACTGTTACTGACTGTTTTATTTATTTACACTTACTGGAATGAACTGTTCTATTTTTAGAAATCTCTCTCTCTTATTTCAACTTATTATGTATGTTGAATTTGATGCCTTTTATCGTTATATCTTATAAAGCAATGTGTCAATACAATGCGGAGTTATGACTTGAGTCCATAACAATGTGTCAATCGCGTGTACTCTAAACTATGTTACTACGAAAAATGTATCACCAATGTGTGTGACTCGTCGTTAGTTTGTGTACAATTATTCGCAATGACGCTAATATACTAGAGTGTGATAACAATAATAGGATGCCAAAATAATCCCAAGTTATCTATCACTAAATATAACACGACGGCTAGTAGACTCCTTTTATTATTATTTAGTTTTTAAAGACTCACTTTTCAGAACATAATATATAAGTGTTTTTCGGTAACAGTAATATGCCAAAAATGCATTTAAAACAAATCACTATGCAAAACAAATCACGATGTCTATAGTTACTATGTGATGCCCAACTCATGTAAAAGAGAATAATGAAGGATATATTTACCAACTCAGTTCGTGGCTGGGACCTCTCTCTTGTTCAATGGTTGTTCAACAATTGTAATTAGGCATTGAAGAGTGTTTAACAGTGATGTCTGAAATACAAAACAATAAAATATCGTAAGATTTACAATAGTTATAAAATGTGTTCACAACACTGAGTGATTGGATGATAGGTGAATGAATCGTTATGGAATGTAAACATATTGAAAACAATTCATGAATGAGGAAAACAACAAAATGAAATGAGTGATATAATAACAAAGTGGACAAGGAATGAATGAATGAATGAAAAACTGAGTGAATAGATGAATGAATGAATGGATAATGTATGAATGAAAGAATGAAGGGAGGAATAAATGTATGAATGATTGGATAAATGAGTGAATAAACAAATGAATGGATGAATGAATGAATGAATGAATAAATGAATGAATGAATAATTTATAAATGAATAAATGAATGACGGAATGAATCAATAAAATGCTATTCAATTTGAATGAAAGAATGAATGGATAAATTGCTATTCCATTTAAATGAAGAAATGAAAAAGAAAAAAAATAAACCTGTAAATAGGGAGTTCAATTAAAATATGATCAAGTGGGGCAATTAAGAGTTTTACAATTTAAACTTTAAGGTTAGATGAAATAGATATAAGTAACTAAATAAATTCAATTCTTTATATGTGTCCCCTCCAAAATGTCATGGTCTCAAGTGAGTAAAGAGCTACTCGACTATGCATAAAGCTCTATGTAGAATGAGGCCCCAGAATTTACTAGTTACTATAAATGAAAAACAATTAACGATTTGTTTACAATGAAATAAAAATAATGATGAAATTTAATTAAAAGAGATAAACAGTGATCGTGGCAGTTACAAATAGAGATATGAATATTTTACGTAACTTATGATAATATGTCAGGTTCATAAGTTTACGTTTCCAGGCAGTTGATGGGCTTGGATGATCTATTCCTCTGATAACAGGATTGGACTCGTAAAATTCCGCTTCCAGGCAATTGGAAAGAGGTTATAGTGTAGTACAGCGGGCTTGGGTTTGATCCTTGAAGATTATACAATCAAAGTTAAAAGCTCCGGCGTCTTAATGGTGTAGATATAATATCTACAAAGTCCCAAAAGATAAAAATCTTCCAGTATATATATAGGAATAGAGTGACTGGCCGTCCGGCATAGATTGTGGAGAGAAAGTGAGTGTAGAGTGTTAGACCTATCAGCTTTTATAATAAGTGGCTACGTGACAGAATGTAGAACGAAAAGTATTCACTAATTAGAAATTAATTCGAGGGAAGGCTATAAAAGGAAAGACGATCTAATATTAGAAGGTAAAGTTTATCTAAGCCTACCGAAATATAACTGGAGTGAGATGAATTCAGTTCTTAATAAAATAAAATTTAATAAGATAATTGTGAACAATCTTTACTGTGACACAAAACACAAAACGATGTGTAACCTTAAACGTTTATAGTCTGAGTGATACAGTTTTATGAGAATTACTCATGAACACAGATGGCAAAAAACAATAACAAAGCACCGAGTGACGTCAACTTCATTCTATCTATACTGATGTTGTTCACCTAATTTTATAATCCTGTTAATAATCCATTTATCAACGATTTGTAACAATCGATATCAAATCAAAATCACAATTAAATCCTTATATAGATATGTGTGCTTGGCAAAAAATAAACACAACATTGTCATCCGGAACTATAACGGACCAACACACAAAACAATGTTTAATGTTTAATCTTGAACGTTTATGGCCCCTTTAACAACAAAAAAGTGAGCAATATCCACTTAACGTGCTCAAAACTCTTGACAAAAGTCCTCTGGACAACAGAAACACTTAACATGTAGGACGGGACATGACGCCTGTTAGGCAATATTACAATTTTTGCGGACAGAGACACCGCTGTTAACGGCCAGGTACTCATTTACACCTGAGTACGGCTATGCGCCGAGCGAGGCTCGAACCCAGGACCTTCAAATACGAAAGCGAGTGTCATACCACAAGACCTTAATATAGCCACACATATTTGAGACGACATCCAAAAACTCATGGCAGATATAGATAGTATGCGCTTGGCTAAGAAGCTCATAACATTGCCATCCGGAAGTATAACGGACCAACACACAAAACTGTGTGTATCCATGAATGTTTATAGTCAGGTTAATACAATTCAGTGAGCATTACTCATAAACGCGGATGGCAAAAAACAATAACAAAGAACTGAGTGACGTCATCTTCGAACTATCTATATAATAACATTGGAAGCTTCAATTTATTTTATTGCCGAAAACAGAATTATCGATGTGGAACTTTCAGGTTTTCCTGTCGTCAACAAAACTCGATGAAGAAACTACTGAAGACGATTGAGACATGAGAGTTAAGGCGATTGACTTTTTTCAGATGTCCTCTATTTACGTTCATGTAAATGTTGCTGCTCGAAGCTTGAAGAAATAGATAACAATGTGAAATTGAATGTAAGCTTCGATTAAATATACAAAAACAGATAAAATGGACGTTTCGGGTTTTCCCTTATTTTATCAACAAAACAGGATGAATGAAACACAACAGACCAATGATATAATGTGGTCGTGGCGTTTTTAAGATGAACAACGCCACTATACCAGATTATCTCATTCGTCTATATTGTTTCATTCATCCTCTTTTGTTGATAAAGGGGAGACCCGAAACGTCCATTTTTATCTGTTTTCGTATATTTAATTGAAGCTTACATTCTATTTACATTAATGCGCTCGCTATCATTTCCATAATTCCTCAGAATAACTTAATATTATTTTCCCGAAACCTACGAAACACAGCTGTTCGTCATTGAAACATTATCGAGTAAAAGACTGGAAGAATTTTTCATTATAATAAATATTATTTTGATTACAAACTGGGTTGGCATGTTGGCCTTTTCGTGGCCAGATTCCACAATTGTGGCCTTTTAGAAATGTCCTGGGTCTTTTCTAAGAATGCTTGGCCTTTTGGGCTTTTAGTGCATTTTTTTGGCCTTTTAATTCCTAATTTTTGCTTTTTTTTATACACGTTTAAGGCATTCTTATACAACAGCAAAATAAAAATAAAATAATAATAATAATATAAAAAGGAGAGAAAATGGAAACCCTCCAAGCACACAGACTTGTTTTAAAACTGAAACTGATACTACTAGACCTAAAACTGGGATCAACATTCATTATAATATAGTATACTAAAAATTTAGTCGTTTGTTCGGCCCTTTTGCAATTATTGAAATCTGGTCTTTGCTTACTTAATCTGGCAACCTGGCAACCCTGATTACAAAGTTTTACTGTCATAATAATATTCCTAATGTCTTCTATTTTCAGTGTTCCTTCACCCTGTCCAACCTTGAGCCGAATGCCAAATACGCCATCTACATATCAACACGAAGGGAGGGGAAAGGAGGCGAAGGGCCCCCGGGGCCCGTTATCCACGTCAGGACGAAATGTGGAAGTGAGTTATGTTAGTTATTGCGACATGCATTTTTAGCATGAAAAAATATTATTATTATTATCCTTTGTTTTAATGGCTCTATGAATGTTGCAATCTTTCTGTCTTAAAACCACGAATGTCTTTTAGTAGATAGGTACCTTTCAGTGCCGGATTAACATATTTTTATTGTTTAAAAAAGCTTTATATAGAGCAATATCCACTTAATGTGCTCAAAGCGCTTTACTAAGAGTCCTTGGTTGACCACAGCAACAGGTAACATGTAGAACGAGACATGACAGGAATAGTTTATTTGTGGCCCATCGTCTCAAAACGGTATTATGTCGGAACGAACCAGATGCTTAAAAGCTGAATTTAATGTTAGACTGGTCAAAAATACAAATTGTTGGCATTAGCACCCTAAAATATGGTATCCATTCTCCTCAATAATACATACAAACTCAACACAAGTCTGATATTTCTGGCTATAAATTCCATTTTGATCATCTTAACCATCCCGACTTAATACCGTTTTGAGGCGAAGGGTCACATTTTGTGTCGGGTGGGTGTGACCTTTCGGGGAAAATTCTAAAAATAGCTGGTATGATGAGAGTTAACAATGTTTAAAACAGATCGATAGATTTTGCGTCTATTTTCCTTCTAGGCAGGTCATTCCACACAAGGGGCCCAGTATGGGTAAAGGAGCGGCGCCATCAAAATTTATAATACTATTCAACACTCGTAACGTCACTGCCTTCCTAATGACTGGCTCTAAACTATCGGAACAATGGCGGACGCCCGTGCCGTATGAAATATTTCTCCGCCGAGAATAAAAGCGTATCCAGAGGGGGAAAAAAACATAAATTTGATCATGTTTTGACTTTCTGGCATATGAAAAGGGAATGAAAAGTTCTAGCCAGCATGAAGAATAAAAAGTAATGATTTTATTTGTTTAGAACCAAGATGGTCGCCGTTGCCGGGCGGCGTGACATCAGACTACTGAATCCTATTATAATTATTTCTAAGAGTAAGCTTCATTTTGTCAGTCGATGATCGTAAATTATAAAAAAGAATTTTTTTTTTTTTACTCCAGTCCCCCAGATGGCACCTGTTATCGATGAGCTTACATCAGAGCTACTGTACAATCTGTCTTACCCAGGGACAAAAGCAATTGTCAAGTGGAAGGTAAGTGGTTTTTTAATTGTTTTGTCCAGTAAACAAGGAGGTTGGTGGGGGGGGGGGGGGGGGGGGGGTTCCCGATAGCCCAGATGGTAGAGAAGACGCTTCACTCCCAAAGCGACGGAGATCCATCCCGGGCTAACTCTACCGCTACGATTCAGGCAGTAGTGGTTTTAAAATTCAGTAATTTTAAAGCTTTTTTATATAGCGCAATATCTATTAAACGCGCTCAAAGCGCTTTGCAAGGGTCGCTAGCCAACAGCAACAAGTAACATGCAGAACGAGACATGAGGCCTGTTAGAGGACTTTACATTTTTTTTTCGAACAGAGACAACGCTGTTAACGGCCAGGTACTCATTTTATACCTGAGTACGGTGAGAGCATGTGAGTAAAGAATCTTTTCCAAGGACTCAACTATGCGCCGAAAAAGTTGTAAAGATTGCCTAGAAGGTCTCATGCCACGTCCTACATGTTTAGCGTTGCAGTTGGCTTGTGATTCCTTGTAAAGCGCTTTGAGAACGTTTACTGGATATTGTGCTATATTATATGGGACAGCGTGGCTCAGCGGAATGGTCTTTGCTTCGTACCCGAAAGGTACCGAGTTCGACTACCAGTCATGCTGTGTGGCCTTGACCAAGTCACTAACAAGCCATACTCACTTTGCGGAGCTGCACTGCTGCTGACGCCTGCATTATTCCAGTCTTACTTTGGAATAGATCCTAAAGAAAAAAGTCACCTTATGTGATGAATAAAGGGAATTTATATAAATCAAGTTTAATGCTCAAGGTAGAACGAGACATGATGCCTGTTAGACGACATTACATTTTTTTCGGACAGAGACAATGCTGTTAACGGCCAGGTACTCATTTTATACCTGAGTACGGTGAGAGCATGTGAGTAAAGAGTCTTTTCCAAGGACTCAATTATTTATTTTTGTTATTTTTTTTTCTCTCCTTATTGTAATAAGATGTGGACCATAACGAGTATCTATTTGTCATTTATATAGTTTACATTTACATTTTTGCAATGCAAATACTGGACTGTTTCTAAAGAAACGTTTTCTGTTCCATATTAAAATATACATAAATAAATTCCCTTATTCATTCATAAGGGGGAAATCTTTCTTTAAGATCTATTCCAAAGGGAGACTGGAATAACACAAGCGTCAGCCCCAAATGCAGCGCCGCAAAGTGAGCTAAGGCTAGGTGACTTTCTCAAAGTCACACAACACAGCACGACGGGTAGTAGAACTCGGTACCTTTCGGGTACGACGAAAAGACCATACCACTGAGTCGCGCTGTCCTATTATTGTCCTAAAATAAGTACAACAAAATGACGTCATATGAAAGCGGGGAAAATAAAGAAAATATTGCAAAAAGTTTGAACAAGTATAATATAATTTAATTCCCAAATGAGTTCCTCATTGATATATTTATTACCATCAAACGTTCATCCATTTTGACTGTACATTGTAAATTCTGATTTAAAGTTGTTCTGTGACCTTGTAAAATTGTGAGATTGAGATTGAATGAAATTCGGTTAATCAGTATTCTGCCATTCTCTGGAAAAAAAAAACCCATATTTAAAAATTTGGCCAGAAAACTCTTCCTTCGGATATCGATCGATTTAAATGACACTCATCTTGGCAAAAAAAAACTCTCGAACCTGGGATTTCGCCAAGTCTTCTTTATAGTCCCAGGTTTGATAGTTTTTGCCAAGATGAGGGTCATTTAAATCGATCGATATTTGAAGGACGAGTTTTCTGGCCAAATTTTTAAATATGGGTTTTTCCAGAGTACAGCAGTATTAATGTGACACCTCACCTTTGCTTAACTAAAATTCACTTCTGCAAATGGCGTCTGAATAAAATTTTAACTTTCTTTCTCTGTGGAGAATAGTGGTGTCTTATTGGTGACTTTATGCTTCACATCACGTAACTTGTGGCGAAAATGTATAAAGATGGCCCGTGAGTGGGTGTTTTCTGACCAAAGTTTCAAATTCGAACAATAGTTTTTTATAGGGTAAGACAGTCGAAAGGGCTTCTACAATTATATGGTATTCGATTCATCAAAAAGCCCATGTAATTGAGAACATTAATTGGACATAGGAGTATTACTTATGCCCGTCCGCCACGACATCATAACATATCGTCGCTTAGGCATTCCACGAAGGAATATAGATAATTCATCAAACAAGATGTCTGATGACAACAGGAATCACCCATGTTGTCCAAATGATCAAATTGAGGGTTAATTATCTTGCCCAAAGAAAAAGAAAACGAAAGTGCCTGAAGCGGGGCTCAAACCCCGGACCTTCCGGGTCACAATGCAATGACTTAACCACTCGGCCTGTTCGCCCCCCCCCCCCCCCCCCCCGCCTTTAGTATTATTCGATTTAATAATAGCATTCTTTGAGCTCTAGGTTCAAACAAAAATGCGTCGATCAATTAATTTGACAATTCACCCAATCTCCCACGCGCACCTTAGTTTACAGGTGAATGAGTCACAACTACAAAACCATTTTATTGATATCACCTTAATTATATCAAAGCGACTCATCCATCATCGTTAATCCGTGCACGTGCGAGGGTTCGCCACTCGCCTTTGGTGTACAGACATTTCAGTGGGGCGGGTAGGGTTAGAGTGTACAGGAGGACCCTCCCCCCGTCAACGGCAATATCTCATTTCCGGAGCACGTCTCCTATCCTGTTTCATGTTGACACGGGGGTCTCTTGCTCTTACAAAACAAATTATATTTTATTTTGAGCAGAAAAACAAAATATCCACAACCAGTGTAGAAGAAACAAAATTGACGTCACTTGTTTTTAGCCATCCTAATCTATGAGTACTTCTCACTAAATTGTATCAATCAGACTATAATAAACGTTTAAGGTTACAAATAGTTTTGTGTGTTGGCACCTTTTATCCAGCCGATGGATGTTGTGAGCAATTTAACTAAGCGTGATTGATTGATTAAAATCTCAAAACGACTCTTAACTTCTGAAAACTTCTTCAACCCGAAACCTCAATATTAATTGTCTCGGATTTAGGAATTGATGACAATTTGGTGCTCAAATTTCAATGTATTTGTTCGTCTTTGAAATAAATAGAAAAATATTAAAGATCCTGACTAAATCGAATGAAAGGCGTTTTTTTGGCAGTGGTACTGACATCCACAAGGCCTAAACGCTTGTCTGGTTCAACAGTTTTTACATAATGTTTACAAAGCACGTGTACTCAGTACTCACCCCATATTTGAACACTTTCAGCCAAAGCAGTGTTCATACTGCCCGCCAACTTAATGAAAATTCTTTGTTTAAGTTTGAGGTGAGGACAAGTTTTATCGACCTGTGCCCCTTATCTAATATTGTCACGCTCTTCTACCGCTTCTGTTGGTAAAATAAATACAACACGCCCTATCGGGGGATGATATTGACTATTGACTCAATTGTACAAGGTTCCTAGATTAATTCATTTTCGTTAACCAACAAAGATAGAATTATTGCGGATATAGCTCACAGTAATTTAACAAAGCAATTGATTCGTACGTGTTTAAATCTTAGACGTTTCCTGTCAATAATATGCCAATTTCAATTTTATGAATCGGCGCATTGGGCACGTGCGAATATTATGTGGCCTTGTGGTATGACACACAGACCTCAGAGCACTGGGAATAACACTTAAAGAATGGTGCTCGATAATGGCAGAATTCCACCCCTTCCCCCCCCCCCCCCCCCCCCCCGATGGTCTGCAAGAGACGATTACCTGTCTTTAGCTTAACGGAATAGAAAGGGTATTCGGGGTAACCCTTATAAATATATATATGTATGTATGTATGTATAATATATATATATATATATATATATATATATATATATATATATATATATATAAAATATATATATATATAAATATATGTATTTTGAATCGTGTTTGATACAAATATGGTACGAAAAGTGCTCGACATGCAGTAATGGAGCGAATTATTATTATTTAAAATATTTACCACAATGTTTGAGACAGTCTACATTAATGTTTCAGGCTTAATTTGCCATCGTCAGGACTGAGTTGTTTTGTTGACTGTTGTTGAAACCGGAACCACTTCAAGACACAACAACAGTCAACAAAACAACTCAGTCCTGACGATGGCAAATTAAGCCTGAAACATTAATGTAGACTGTCTCAAACATTGTGGTAAATATTTTAAATAATAATAATAATATATATATATATATATATATATATATATATATATATATATATATATATATATATATATAAGATGTACAAACAATAAAGGAAGTCAGTAGCTTATTATTGTTGCGATTACTAAAAGTTGATAACAATTAACAAGAATTATTAAAAACTAAGCGAGTTAACGATAAAATGATGGAATCTGGTTGTTGACGAATGAATTAACGTTAACTATGTTAAATGTCACGCCTTTGTTATGAAGGGATTGCTCACTGGGAGTCATGATTTTGGCATGAAGATGGAGGGGATATTGCCCAATATAAAACCTCAAGTTATTTGAATTTTTGCTCTGTATTTTTTTTTTTAACTCATTTCGGGGACTCAACTACATTTATCTGCTGTTTGAACATAATAAGTAGATGTACAAAAAAAAAGAGGAATAAACTAATAATCAGTACGATAACTAAAAAAATAATTTAAAAAGCTGAGCTCTTACAAAGCGCAATATCCACTAAACGTGCTCAAAGCGCTTTACAAAGGGTCCTGACCATGTAACATAAAGAACGAGACATGACGCCTGTTAGACGATAATACATTTTTTTCCGACAGAGACACGCTATAAACGGTTAGGTACTCATTTTACACCTGAATACGGCGAAAGAATGTGAGTAAAGAGTATTTTCCAAGGATTCAACTATACACCGAGCTAGCGAGGCTCAAACCCAGGAGCTTCCGATCCGAAAGCGAGACTCATACCACAAAAAAACACCATTAGATTAATAAAAACTAAGCAGATTAAAGGATTTTAGGTAGGATTTTAACTGGTTTAAATGAGTTAATGTAACTATGTTTTATGTCACGCCCATGTTAAAAAGGCAGTACCTACTTAGCAGGGGGGAATAAAATTAATTGATATGACTCACTCACTCACTCACTCACTCACTCACTCACTTCCTCACCGCAATGCCTCTGCCATTTAATTGAAGCGTTAGCGGTGTTAGTGGAAACGATCCTTTAATGACAGGGAAACGAATCGCAGAACCAGGCGCCATTTAGTAAATTACTAATGGAGAATTAAAAAACCTTTTTATTAAGAATCTTTTTTATGGGAACGATTCAACGAGTCGGAAATCCGTAGCACAAAATTGATCTTTCATGTTTAAGTATGTATGGCTTGCTGAAGACGATTTATTTGACGTTTAGAGTATTTTGCTGGTTAAAATAGATAACAAAAATCCACATTTCATTTAGTAGATCGTCTACTTTATCATCTTTTGATTTTCGATACTGCTCGAACGTTTTGTGCGGCCGGCTATGTGTTCTAGTGGTATGACACTCGCTTTCGGATCCGAAGGTCCTGGGTTCGAGCCGGCCTCGCTCGGCGCATAGTTGGACCTTTGGATAAGACTCTTTAATCACATTCTCTCACCGTACTCAGGTGTAAATTGAGTACCTGGCCGTTAACAGCGTTGTATCTGTCTAAAGTTTTTTTAATGTACTATCGCCTAACTGGCGCCAAGACTTGTTCTCAATGTTACGTGTTGCTGTTGCTCCGGGACCCTATCTAAAGTCCTTTGATCGAGCACGTTAAGTGGATATTGCGCTATATTATAAAAGCTCATTTTTAAAAATTGTCTCGTTGGGAGGGAAGTTTCCCTACGATGGATACAGACGGGGGTGGACTAGTGATGGGGTCCATAAAATTGTAATATCGCCTAACAGGCGTCATGTCGTCTCCTCCTACATGTTAAGTGTGCTGTTGGTTAGGGGCCCCTTGTAAAGTGCTTTGAGCACGTTTAGTGGACTTTTTTTCCGATAGAGACAACGCTGTTAACGACCAGGTACTGTAGAGTACCGTTAGTCAACTTGAGTGAAGAGCCTTTTCTTAGACTCCACTATTCTCTACTCGAGCGAGATTTGAACCTTAGAACTTACGGTCCGAAGGCGAGTGTTATAAATAGTTTACGCTAGGCTAAGAAACTCACAACATTGCCATCCGGAAGTATACCGACCAACACACAAAACTATGAGCAACCTTGAATTTTTATAATCAGGTTAATACAGTTTAGTAAGAATGCTAATAAAAGGGATGTCAAAAAAAAAACAATAATCAAGACCCGAATGAGATTCAACTTCATTCTATCTAAACCCCCGAACTACATAGCGGCACAATTTGATAAATGAAAAACACTTTTTTCCCTATTATCCGGATTCCGAGATTGAGTATTATGGCGGACTTGTTACAATAATGTTGTCTCAGTCTTTGAGGGTGGCTAATTTGGTTATCGTCCGCCGCCAATATCATTGCAGGGATTCGGGCATAGATCAATCAATTACTGTCCAAGGGGGACTTAGACCACTGCTCGGGATGATAATGCTATTACCGTCATCAGACGGGGTTGGCTCGTCAACTTTATCAGATTGAATGGCCATCTAGGGAGTTCATATATATATATATATATATATATATATATATATATATATATATATATATATATATATATAATGATTTGTATATATATATACCATATATATATAAATCAATATATACAATATATATATATATATATATATATATATATATATAATATATATATATATATATAATTATAATTCTTTTACATTATCCTCAGCTCATTTGTTTTTTTTTTCCTCCTACACCGCTGTTTCCTCCATCTGACGGTAATCAGATGGATTCAAGCCAATTCCCCTCAATATATGTGTGTATATATATATATATATATATATATATATATATATATATATATATATATATAAGCATTGGATGGGAATTATGTTTGTTTCATACAACTCGTGGCAAATGTTTGCCCACGAGCATAGAAACACTGTCAAATCTAAAAATCATAAAACTATTTTTTACAAATTGAATAGACGAGTAACTTGCAAACTTAAAACTAAGGTGAACTCACTCAACCCTAACACCGACTATATCCGTAGTTTCCCCGGGTTACTTTTACCTCATGTCTATTTATTACATTTGTCTGAGACAAATTATAGGCTTAGTATCAAACTAATGTTTTTATTTTGTACATGTTAATGAATGGGAGTTGAATGAAACTATCCATGCACATGTTTTAATACATTATTTTCCAGTTTTGAAAAGTAGCAAAAGTTCTAGGATTGAGTGAGTTAAAAGTCTGCGGCTATGTGGTCTTGTGGTATGACACTCACTTT
>NC_088360.1:107513690-107531190 GCF_034508935.2 Berghia stephanieae
CCTATCCAACATTTTTTATTTTTGGGTTAAATTACCATTCAAGCAGGAGAAAGATACAAATTATGATGAATAGAAGAACTAATACCATACCATTTGGTTACAAAATATCCAATAATCTTACTTGGAGGGGCAGAATAAACGTATTCTTTCATTTCTTTGTATTTATTAAACTGGTTATATTTTTATCGTTGCAATAAAAGATACTCGTAAGCTCGTTATATTGTTGGGCACGATAAAAATAACTGAATGAATCATATAATATGCAGATAGCTGATGATTACACTGTATTCCTATCCTACTAAAGGCTGGATATCATTCAAATGCCTTATACAATAGTTAATGATTACAAAATCTCATATAGCTTGCATTGTATCATTCACAGACAGTTCTACACAATCACTTTGAATGTAAGGAAACATATATCAATACGGTAATATAAGATCGAACATATAGAAAAGATAAATAAATAGTAAATATTCAATTAGCAAAATCAAATTGAATTAAGGAATTAATCAATTAATTATTTTTTTAAAAGTAAACTGTAATAAAACATATTAGTGGGGCTCTTTCCATAAAATGATGACGACGACGACGATGATGATGACGACGACGGCGACGACGATGATGATGACGACGATGGCGACGACGACGATGATGATGATGATGATGATGATGATGATGATGATGATGATGATGATGATGATGATGATGATGATGATGATGATGAGGTGGTGGCGATGGGGGTTGATTTTGATAACAATAAAGACGTCCAAAATCGATGATCACAGCGAGAAGAAAAATCATTTTATGCGTAATATACTCATTTATTAGCAACATATGTTGTATTCACCATATTTCAGTCTTCACAAAATTCAATTATTATCCATCACCCCCCCCCCCCCCACCCGCTTTCCCCAACAATTTCTACAGCTCCTGCACCACCTAAGGAGTTCCGACTCCGGGACCACAACAACACATCAGTGTCCCTGACCTGGAAAGAACCTGTTGTCAATCGGGGTCTAGTGAAATCCTACCACATCCTTTACTGGGAGGGCGAGGACGAGACACCTCAGTCCTTGAATGTAGACGGGCATGGCCGAAAGTCTATGGACTTTACCCTGCCGAGACTCAAACCCAATACCTATTATAGGGTGCAGGTATGTCACTAGTTAATTTTTATACATATAATATCATGTATATCATACCATATCATATCATATCATATCATATCATATCATATCATATCATATCATATCATATCGTATCGTATCGTAACGTATCGTATCGTATCGTATCATTGAGTATGGTCATTCCGTAGAGGTGCGCTTTATAAAATGTTCATATTTAAGTGTATCCATTTTAAGCATTGAATAATTTGGACACTATTCATTTTATCTTTTATTTTAAATGTAAATGTTGCTGCTCGAAGCCCAAAGAAATAAATAACAGTGTGAAATTGATTGTAAGCTTCAATTTAATATACAAAAACGGATAAAATGGACATTTCAGGCTTCCCCTTTATCAACAAAACATGATGAATGAAACACTACAGACGACTGAGATAATGGGACCAGTCGTCTCAAAACGGTATTATGTCGGGATGGACCAGATGCTAAAAAGTCAAAATATAGTTAAACTCGTCACCAATATAAAACGTTGGTATTTAGCACAGTAAAATATGATATTCCTTCTCCTCTATAAAGCAAATAAACTCAACTTAAGCATGATAATTCTGGCTACAAATTCCATTTTCAGAATCTTAATCATCCTGACTTAATACCGGTTTAAGACGAGCGGTCACTAATGTGGTTGTGGCGTTGTTAACAACGGTCGCTTTCAATCTATGATACAATATTTGACCCTTCGCCTCAAAATGGTATTAAGTCGGGATGGTTAAGATTTTGAAAAGTGAATTTATAGCCAGAAATATCAGACTTGTGTTGAATTAGTATGTTTTATTGAGGAGAACATATTTTAGGGTGCTGATGCCAACAATTTATATTTTTGACCAGTATAACATTTAATTCGGCTTTTAAGCATATGGTTCATTCCGACATAATACCGTTTTGAGACTAAGGGTCACACATATATATATATTTTTTTTTTATTCAACCGTTTTCAATCATTTCCAGGTAAAAGCCGTGAATAACGCTGGACCTGGTGAGCCGTCCCAGATGATAACATTTACCACAGAGGAAGGAGGTAAGACTTCATATTCTTTAGACCAACGTGTAATTATTTGTAGGTCTAATAACCCCAAAAATGTTATGGGGAAGTCAGTTGTTGTCAAATTGTTATAATATTCCGCTCTAAGCATCAGTAACACATTGTATAGTCTCACCTGGAACAACAACAAAAGACGTCTAACTTCTAAGTCATGGCACAAGACCGAAGGGCTGAGCTCAGGTGGTCGCTGGTCCTGATAAGTAAGTAAGTTATATTATACCGCTCAACAGCCATTTAAACAAAATTACAAAAGATACGTCCCCTTCATGTCCCTTATATCAACCCCAATGAAAAAGTAACACATCACTTGCGACTTGGGTTCGTCGAGAAGCTGCCTGACAGCAAGTGCGCTTCATCAGTGGGGACTTTCCACTTGTCCTACATGTACCCGATGTGGGCAAGAACCCGAAACGGCAGAGCATCTAGTTGAACGGTGTGTTGTGACGATGCTACGGGGCGGGTTCGCGACGGTGCACGAATGCGGACCGGACTTTGCCGATTGGGTCGATCGTCATAACATAGTAGTGTGAGAACCATACGAGGCTGCTAACACTTGCGTGAATGTCTACCTCTTGGATACATGGGATGCTTATTCCTTCCACCAAATCCAAGCATCAGTAATAAATACACTGTATTATTATAGCGTCGCCATCGTATTGATAGTTTGAAGATGACGTCACTCGGGTCTTTGTTATTGTTATTTGCCATCCGCGTTTATGAGTAATAATCACTGAACTGTATTAACCTGACTATAAACGTTCATGGAGACACACAGTTTTGTGTGTTGGTCCGTTATACTTCCGGATGGCAATGTTATGAGCTTCTTAGCCAAGCGCATACTATCTATAGTTATAGCCTGACACTGACCAAAAAATGACGTCAAAAATGCCAGTCTTTTGCCACAAAAGAAAACAAATCGTGAGTAGTATTCAATAGTTCAACCAATGAAATAACTTGTTTCCTTGAGCCCTACTAACGACAACTCACTAGACGCTACACAAACCTAAGAAATGACGTCAAACTGTCAGTCCTAGAGGCTTCGAGTGTCAGGTTATATGTAAACGATGGTTACGATTATAGCCTGACACAGACCAAAAATTGACGTCAAAATGCCAGTCTTTGGCCACAAAAGAAAACAAATCGTGAGTTGTATTCAATAGTTCAACCAATGGGACCACTTGTGTCCATGAGCACTACTAGTGCTATAACGACAACTCACTAGGCGGTGCAAAAATCAAATAATGACGGCAAAATGCCAGTCTTTCTGGGTGTCAGTGTCAGGCTATGACTTAACGATGGCTACGATTATAGTCACCTGGAACAACTTCTTCCTCATGGCACCAAGACCGAAGTGATAGTACTCAGTGGGCTGCTGGTTCGGATTACGTAAGTCAAATTATTGTTATGGGCCAATTGTTGAAATGGAAATACTATCAAAAGGACATAACATATTGTTCATTGCAACAATGGTAAAGCTCATGATTGCCTTTGAATAATATCACACTTGCAAAAGTGTTCACATCTGTTTTTTTCCAATCAATTTATCAAGTTTTGCTTTACTTTATTGTTTTCTCTTATTGTGAAGAACCGCTTCAAAAAAAGGTATCGTATCGAGTTGAAAAATATAGATTTATGATAAAAGATTTGAAACCGGGATTTTTACTCTTTACTCTTTTTACCCTTTATTGTCTATCATTTACTTTGCGACATAACCATGCATTAAAATCCATAAACGCATGTTCATGAGTCATCAATCGCGCTTAATGACCTGCACGAAAAGTGATGATGTAATCACACAGCTAGAGAGAGAGAGAGAGAGAGAGAGAGAGAGAGAGAGAGAGAGAGGAAGAGAGAGTGAGTGAGAGAGAGAGAGAGAGAGAGAGAGAGAGAGATATCAGGGGGGGGGGGGTGGAGATCTAGTGGCGTAATTACTTGACATTTTAAATTAAATTTAATTATTTGCACCCATTTTCTTAACTTTAACAATGACTGGCTTTGGATAAGAAGGGGTGTAATAATCCTATTAGATCACGACTATTGAGTTATAAACTCTCGTTTCACTCGACAAGCTCGTGAAAATTATAAATTACACTGCCCAATAGGGTTCAACAGTCGTGACATCACTTCCCTCGTAATGACGCATAGTAACTTAATAACGGGTTCTAAACTATCGGAACAATGGCGGACGCCCTTATGAAATACTTCTCCGACGAGCATAAAAGTGTATCCAGAGGAGAAAAACATTATAAATCTGATCATGTTTTGACTTTTATACATGCTGATCACATGACATGTGAAAAGTTCTAGCCAGCATGAAGAATAAAAAGTACCGATTTTCTTTGTTTAGAACCAAGCTGCTCATTGCTGGGAGATTGTGACATCAGACTATTGAATCCTATTCTATGCTCAATGAATGCCCTTCAAAATGGTTAATATTTCCATTTCATATTCATACAGTACCAGTCGCCATATAGGTGTCATTTTTTGCACCAACTCATAATTTCATTTCCGTCAATGCCAATGGACAGGTCAGGTCGTATCCACAACCCACCTGAGTCAAGTAGGGATGGGTAAAGTGTGTCACCCAGCCAGCCAATGCCCACGCTTAACATTGCTTGATTTTTATGACAAAATCAGACACCGTAGCGCTGAGCCACATGGAAGCGCATATAGCCTAACGAAGAGGTTGAAACGGACTATATGAACTCTGCCGTACTGTGTAAAAGACATTTTTTAATGACCATAAAACTCCACCTGCTTTGTTTTATTTTTATTTTTTTTTTTTTTTTTTTTTTTTTTTTTTTTTTTTTTTTGTTTTTTTGTTTTTTGTTGTGTTTTTTTTGGTTGGTTTTTTTTTCTGGTTTTTTATTTATTTTAATATGGCAGAGCAAGTATCTATTTCTTAAGTAATATTGATTATTAACTGACAGTTGTTCTCGAGTTCTTTCAAAATCGAATACAGTATTTGCAACGTGGATAATTCAATAACTAATTTGAGTTCTTTGAACAACTTTGACATGTTTAATTTCTGTACTCATTAAAATTATCCATTCCCGTTTAAATAACCTCGAGGACCAATATTATTATTGTTAGGTCAGTACTACTGATCAAGTATTTGGTCTCAATTGAAAAGTAAAGTAAACGAGAAAAAGTATCGTAAAGAATTTATTATGGCAAAGAAAAACATTATTGTTTGTTCACACATTAGTCGCATTTTCTTTTAACCAAAAAAAAAACCCCACGTATTTAAACATTTTGGCCAGAAAAATCGTCCTTCAAATGCCGATCGCTTTATATAAACCTCATCTTGGTAAAAGCTCTCAAACCTGGGACTTTGCAAAGTCACAAGTTTGAGAGGTTTTTTTTTGCTAAAATGAGCGTCATATAAATCCATCGATATTTAATTTGAAGGGGAAAATTTTTCTGGCCAAATTTTTCGATACGTTGTTTTTCCGGAGATTTACTGGTTAAAAAGTCTTGAATCAATAAGGCTTCTCAGTCCAATGATCGGCATGCTTTGTTTTCATCGCCTATTCATCATCGCCTACCATATAAATTCTTCAATAATTATAAAATTTAACAATGATTTATCTATATAACGGTCTTTTTCCAGTGCTATTTTAAGATTTTATTTTGTTCGAGTTTCTGTTTGACTAGAATTTTCATCGGATAATTAGATATCTCTTTTCTAATTATTATTTTCGTTCCTTTTCACGCATTAGTGTTTGCAAATCTATAATATGAAGAAATATTATATTAATTATTGATGGTTTCTGATAAATGAAAATAGTGCCCCAGGGTGCTAAAAGCATTGGAATTGTTGACAAGCATAAGATAGCAAGCATTCGATAGAGAGAAATATACCGTAGTCTTCAAAATAAAAACAGGTATTTAAAATTTTGCCCAGAAAACTCGTCCTTCCGATTTAGACCAATTGAAATGACCCTCAAACTCCAAAAACTCTCAAACCTGCGATTTCCCCGAAGTGAGGGTAATTTTCATCGATCGATTTTTGATTTGAAGGACTAGTTTTCTGGCCAAAATTTTAATTACGTGGTTTTACAGAGTACGGCAAAAATTGTATCTCTATATTTGACCTGTGCTATTGGTGACGGTGAAATATAGCTATTAATATTGGATTCTATAAAACATTGTTTACATAATGTGGTAAATAGATTTCCTACCATTTGCTAGGATGCGATTGACAATTCATATTTGAATAATGGGTTTCTCTTTAAACTGATATATATATATATATATATATATATATATATATATATATATATATATATATATATATATTATGTGTGTGTGTGTGTGTGTGTGTTGTCGATACAATTGTTTCAATACCTCGTATGTATATCATCAGTCGGCAATATTATTATTGTTGGTCATTTTATATTTAAGCATCCGATATACTATACAGCCCGACAGAATACAGGTTCGAAACGGTAGTCCATATAATTCCCCTTCTAAGGATCCTAAGTTCTTTGCCAACAAACGAAAGACAGATTAATGAAAGCAAAAAGAGCCTTTGAAATGCTCAGAAATATCTGGAAATCAAGGAAAACCGCCACCAAAACAAAACTGCGTCTCTTCAAAACAAATCTTCTATATGTTCTCCTTTATGGGTTCGAATCTTGGAAACTGACTGGCACCATCTCCAATAAACTAAATGCATTCCATAAAATGTCTTAAAAAGATCGTGAGGATGTTTTGGACAAAAATAATGTCAAATGAAGAACTGGCTAAATGCACACAAATTGAACCAGTATCTGAAGCTGTAAAGAGGAGAAGGTGGAAATGGATTGGACATGCCCTTAGAATGGACTCGAGTGCCATGCCCAGGATAGCCCATGGATGGACCCCCACACCAGGGACCGAGAAGGGTGGGGGGGGGGCGATCGCCGCTTGAGACCTGGAGGAGGAGCATCGAAAGAGAAAAGTGCGGCTAATGATCTAAAGGTCCTGGGTTCAAGACTCGCTTTCGGCGCATAGTTCAGTCCTTGGAAAAGGCTCTTTACTCACATTCTCTCACCGTACTCAGGTGTAAAATGAGTACCTGGCCGTCAACAGCGGTGTCTTTGTCCGAAAAATTGTAAAATCGCCTAACAGGCGGCATGTCCCGTCCAACATGTCAAATGTTACTGTTGGCCAGGGACCCCTTGTAAAGCGCTTTGAGCACATAATTTAGTGGATATTGTGCTATATAAAGCTCTATTTAAATAAAAGCTAGTGGCTGGTCTTGGGGACAGATGATAAAAATGGCCTCCAATCGAGAAAGATGGCGTTCCACCGTGTCAGCCGTCTGTGCTGATCAAGCACCAAGAGGATAAGTAAGTAAGTACCTACCCGACAAACTATTACACAATAGGATTCAATAGTCGTAACGTCACTTCCTTACTAATGACGCATGGTAACTTAGTAACACTGGCTCTAAACTATCGGAACAATGGCGGACGCCCGTATGAAATATTTCTCCGGCGAGCATAAGAGCGTATCCATAGGAAAAAAAACAACATAAATTTGATCATGTTTTGACTTTTACACATTCTGGCCAAAAGACATATGAAAAGTTCTAGCCAGCATGAAGAATATAAAGTAATGATTTTCTTTGTTTAGAACCACGATGGCCGCCGTTGCCGGGCGGCGTGACATCAGACTACTGAATCCAATTTCAATTGATTCTTTCCACAGTGCCTAGCACAGTCAGATATTTGACTAACATATCCAAGACGACAACCACAATTGGTCTGAAGTGGCAAGGTCCTGAGAAGACAAACGGAGAGCTCGAACATTTCATTGTAAGTACAAGAAGTAATGAACAGAAAGGAATATAACAGCTTGGAAAAATTATGTTGAACAATTCGAGCTCAATATTTTTCAGACAAAAACAATATAAACATTAATACGTGCGGCTACGTGGTTCTGTGATACGACACTCGCTTTCGGATCGAAGGTCATCGGTTCGAGCCTGCCTTGGCGCATAGTTTAGTCCTTGGAAAAGGTTATTTGCTCACATTCTCTCAACGTACTCAAGTGTAACATGAGCAGCTGGCCGTTAACAGCGTTGTCTCTGTCGGGAAAAAAATTGTATTATCGCCTAACAGGCGTCATGTCTCGTTGTTCATGCTACGTGTTGCTGTTGGCCAGGGACCCTTTGTAAAACGTGTTGCACGTTTAGTGGACTTAAAATCCAAACAAATAGCCATATTGTATTATTTTTAAAGTTAAGTTTCCCATTTTACTCCCTATTTCTATTGAAACTGTAGAAAGTACACACTCGAAGGATATGGATAATGTAAAAATACTGTCACTGCCACGGTTATATCCATCACTGCTACACAAAACGTTCTCTTGATTTTGTCATTATCTATGCGGTTATGAGAGTACCAGATACCGGAGCTTACTCAATGTCTCAATCGTTTCTATGTTGCATATTTGTGTTGAGAATATTATGGCTATTAAACTTAAATTGCTGGCTAACAAACTCTCGGCGTTTGTGAGTTGATGAAACCTATGTCCTCAAGATCGACACAGAGTTTGAAACCACTTATCTTTTTGGAGTGGTGGATAGTTAAGACAGTAGAGTCACGCTCTCCCCGGCCAGGCGGAGTTGTCGTACCAGTAAGGCCGGGGGCTCGAGCCCCCATCGCCGCGAAATGCTTTATTCTCTATTTGTCTTCTGGCACGTTCCCACTCACTTCGCGTGCGGCTATGTGGTCTAGTGGTATGACACTCGCTTTAGGATCGGAAGGTCCTGGGTTCGAGCCTCGCGATCGGCGCATAGTTGAGTCCTTGAAAAAGGCTCTTTAATCACATTCTCTCACCGTACTCAGGTGTAAAATGAGTACCTGGCCGTTAAAATCGTTGTCTTTGTCCGAAAAATTGTAATATCGCCTAACAGGCGTCATGTCCCGACCGACATGTTAAATGAAACTGTTGACCAGGGACCCCTTGTAAAGCGCTTTGAGCACATTTAGTGGATATTGCTCTGTATAACGCTCAATTTCTTAATATTTTTTTTAAATTTCTTGTTATCACCAACCACAATAACACAAAATATGACAATGAACCTTGCATCTCTACA
The DNA here is from genome assembly GCF_034508935.2 of Berghia stephanieae. NCBI lineage: Eukaryota > Metazoa > Mollusca > Gastropoda > Nudibranchia > Aeolidiidae > Berghia > Berghia stephanieae. The sequence goes on from NC_088360.1 coordinate 107,523,007, forward strand.
GTCTCATTTTATTCTTGTCTCTCTTCAAATTCCTTAGGTGACTTGCCGGACGATAGAGACACTTTCCGGAATGCCGGCGAAAGATGTTGGTCCGATGAATCTCCAAGGCAATGTGTTCACGTGGATGGTCCGAGGACTTCTACCGGCCACAAGGTACAGATGTAGCGTCAGTGCCAGTACCAGGAAAGGAGCTGGCCCAGCAAGTGCCATCGAATTGTGGACCAGCCCAAAAGGTAAATATAATTATATTTTATTTTCATATAATTTGCCTACCATTGATATCAGATGTCTCAGAATCAGAGAATCAGAGGCGGGGCGCTGGGGGGGGGGGGGGGGGGGTAAGAGGGGGGGGGGGGGGATTCAAGAGATTGAGGTTTCATTTCATTGTATGTTTTAAAATTTTAAAAAAAATTTTGTTAATTTTTTTTTAACCTCAGGAATGGGAGACACCCAATGTTTGTCGTTGCTTTGCCAATTTAGAATTATCTCCGTCTTTTAAATACGACAATAAACGGTGTGTCTTTTTTACGAAACCCGCCGAAACCCGCCGAAAACCCGCCGAAACCCGCCGAAACCCGCCGAAACCCGCCGAAACCCGATGAAACCCGACGAATCCCGACAACGTTATGGGAAGTAGGTGGCTGTGGGGAGTGAACCTAGAACTCAGGAAGTGTACACCATTGGGGAGTGAACCTGGGACTGGGTTCGGCGGGTTTCGTAAAAAAGAACCAGTGCTTTTTTACGAAACCCGCCGAAACCCGCCGAAACCCGGAAACCCGACAATATACAGCAAAGTTATGGGAAGTAGACAACTGTGGGGAGTGAACCCGAGACTCAGGGAAGTGTACACCAGTCGGGAGTGAACCTGAGACTAAGTTTATCGGCCGGTTTCGGCGGGTTTCGTAAAAAAGAATTAGTGCTTTATTACGAAACCCGCCGAAACCCGCCGAAACCCGACAATATCCGGCAAAGTTATGGGAGTTTGGCAACAGTGGGGGTGATCCTGGAGTCAGGAATTGCACACCAGTGGGGAGTTAACCTGGGACTGTGTAAAAAGGATATCAGTGGGAAATAAACCTGGGACTAAAGGGACATGGATACCATTGAAAGTTGAAGCCGGATATGGAATTGAGTACCAGAGGAGAATGAACCTGACACTATAGAAGGTGGGCGCCAGTGGGGAGTGAACCTGGGATTCAGGGAATTGCACACCATGGGACTTAACCTGGGACTGTGTAAAAAGGATATCAGTGGGAAATAAACCTGGGACTAAAGGGAGATGGATACCATTGAAAGTTGAAGCCGGATATGGGAGTTGAGTACCAGAGGAGAATGAACCCGACACTATAGGAGATGGCGCCAGTGTGGAGTGAACCTGGGACTCAGGGAAGTGCACACCAATTGGGAGTTAACCTTGGACTGTGGAGATGGATAACTGTGGGTATCCGAGCCGAACTATAGGAGTTGAGTGCCAGAGGAGAATGAACCTGACACTATAGAAGGTGGGCGCCAGTGGGGAGTGAACCTGGGATTCAGGGAATTGCACACCAGTGGGGATTTAACCTGGGAATATGTAAAAAGGATATCAGTGGAAAATAAACCTGGTACTAAAGGGAGATGGATACCATTAAAATTTGAAGCTTGGTATGAGAGTTTGGTACCAGAGGAGAATGAACCTGACACTAAAGGAGGTGGGCGCCAGTGGGGAGTGAACCTGGGACTATGTAAAAAGGATATCAGGGAAATAAACCTGGGACTAAAGGGAGATGAATACCATTGAAAGTTGAAGCCGGATATGAGAGCTTGGTACCAGAGGAGAATGAACCTGACAAAAAAGGGTGTGGGCGCCAGTGGGAGTGAACCTGGGACTATGTAAACAGGATATCAGTGGGAAATAAACCTGGGACTAAAGGGAGATGAATACCATTGAAAGTTGAAGCCGGATATGAGAGTTTGGTACCAGAGAGAATGAACCTGACACTATAGGAGGTGGGCGCCAGTTGGGAGTGAACCTGGGACTATGTAAAAAGGATATCAGTGGGAAATAAACCTGGGACTAAAGGGAGATGAATACCATTGAAAGTTGAAGCCGGATATGAGAGTTTGGTACCAGAGGAGAATGAACCTGACACTATAGGAGGTGGGCGCCAGTGGGGAGTGAACCTGGGACTATGTAAAAAGGATATCAGTAGGAAATAAATCTGGGACTAAAGGAGGTGGATACCATTGGAGTTAAAGCCGGATTTGGTAGTTGGGTACCAGAGGAGAGAGAAACCTGACACTATAGGAGGTGGGCGCCAGTGGGGAGTGAACCTGGGACTATGTAAAAAGGATATGAGTGGGAAATAAACCTGGACTAAAGGAGATGAATACCATTGAAAGTTGAAGCCGGATATGAGAGTTTGGTACCAGAGGAGAATGAACCTGACACTATAGGAGGTGGGCGCCAGTGGGAGTGAACCTGGGACTATGTAAAAAGGATATCAGTGGGAAATAAACCTGGGACTAAAGGGAGATGAATACCATTGAAAGTTGAAGCCGGATATGAGAGTTTGGTACCAGAGGAGAATGAACCTGACACTATAGGAGGTGGGCGCCAGTGGGGAGTGAACCTGGGACTATGTAAACAGGATATCAGTGGGAAATAAACCTCGGACTAAAGGGAGATGGATACCATTGAAAGTTGAAGCCGGATATGAAAGCTTGTACCAGAGGAGAATGAACCTGACACAAAAGGGTGGGCGCCATGGGGAGTGAACCTGGGACTCAGGGAATTGCACACCAGTGGGGAGTTAACCTGGGAATATGTATAAAGGATATCAGTAGGAAATAAATCTGGGACTAAAGGAGATGGATACCATTGGGAGTTGAAGCCGATTTATTTCCCACGGATATTCTTTTTTAGATATTCACAGGTTAACTCCCCACTGGTGTGCAATTCCCTGACTCCCAGGTTCACTCCCCACTGGCGCCCACCTTTTATAGTGTCAGGTTTATTCTCCTCTGGTAGCCAACTCCTATAGTTCGGCTCGGATACCCACAGTTATCCATCTCCCACAGTCCCAGGTTAACTCCAAATTGGTGTGCACTTCCCTGAGTCCCAGGTTCACTCCACACTGGCGCCCATCTCCTATAGTGTCAGGTTCATTCTCCTCTGGTACTCAACTCCCATATCCGCTTCAACTTTCAATGGTATCCTTCTCCCTTTAGTCCCAGCTTTATTTCCCACTCATATCCTTTTTACATAGTCCCAGGTTCACTCCCCACTGGCGCCCACCTCCTATAGTGTCAGGTTCATTCTCCTCTGGTACCAAACTCTCATATCCAGCTTCAACTTTCAATGGTATTCATCTCCCTTTAGTCCCAGGTTTATTTCCCACTGATATCCTTTTTACATAGTCCCAGGTTCACTCCCCACTGGCGCCCACCTCCTATAGTGTCAGGTTCATTCTCCTCTGGTACCAAACTCTCATATCCGGCTTCAACTTTCAATGGTATTCATCTCCCTTTAGTCCCAGGTTTATTTCCCACTCATATCCTTTTTACATAGTCCCAGGTTCACTCCCCACTGGCGCCCACCTCCTATAGTGTCAGGTTCATTCTCCTCTGGTACCAAACTCTCATATCCGGCTTCAACTTTCAATGGTATTCATCTCCCTTTAGTCCCAGGTTTATTTCCCACTGATATCCTTTTTACATAGTCCCAGGTTCACTCCCCACTGGCGCCCACCTCCTTTAGTGTCAGGTTCATTCTCCTCTGGTACCAAACTCTCATACCAAGCTTCAAATTTTAATGGTATCCATCTCCCTTTAGTACCAGGTTTATTTTCCACTGATATCCTTTTTACATATTCCCAGGTTAAATCCCCACTGGTGTGCAATTCCCTGAATCCCAGGTTCACTCCCCACTGGCGCCCACCTTCTATAGTGTCAGGTTCATTCTCCTCTGGCACCCAACTCCTATAGTTCGGCTCGGATACCCACAGTTATCCATCTCCCACAGTCCAAGGTTAACTCCCAATTGGTGTGCAATTCCCTGAATCCCAGGTTCACTCCCCACTGGCGCCCACCTTCTATAGTGTCAGGTTCATTCTCCTCTGGTACTCAACTCCCATATCCGGCTTCAACTTTCAATGGTATCCATCTCCCTTTAGTCCCAGGTTTATTTCCCACTGATATCCTTTTTACACAATCCCAGGTTAACTCCCCACTGGTGTGCAATTCCCTGAATCCCAGGTTCACTCCCCACTGGCGCCCACCTTCTATAGTGTCAGGTTCATTCTCCTCTGGTACTCAATTCCCAATCCGGCTTCAACTTTCAATGGTATCCATGTCCTTTAGTCCAGGTTTATTTCCCACTGATATCCTTTTTAAAACAGTCCCAGTTAACTCCCCACTGGTGTGCAATTCCCTGACTCCAGGATCACCCCCACTGTTGCAAACTCCCAAACTTTGCCGGATATTGTCGGTTTCGGCGGTTTCGGGGTTTCGTAATAAAGCCTAATTCTTTTTTACGAAACCCGCCGAAACGCCGATAAACTTAGTCTCAGGTTCACTCCCGACTGGTGTACACTTCCCTGAGTCTCGGGTTCACTTCCCCACAGTTGTCTACTTCCCATAACTTTGCTGTATATTGTCGGTTTCGCCGGTTTCGCGGGTTTCGGCGGGTTTCGTAAAAAGCACTGGTTCTTTTTTACGAAACCCGCCGAAACCCAGTCCCAGTTCACTCCCCAATGGTTACACTTCCTGAGTTCTAGGTTCACTCCCCACAGCCACCTACTTCCCATATCGTTGTCGGGAATTCGTCGGGTTTCATCGGGTTTCGGCGGGTTTCGGCGGGTTTCGGCGGGTTTCGGCGGGTTTCGGCGGGTTTCGGCGTTTCGTAAAAAAGACACACCGCAATAAACAGGTATAGGTATATTAACTTAAAAAAAAAGAAAAAAAAGGAAAACAAACAAAAAACAAACAAACAAGAAAAACAAACAAAAAAACCCAAAAATTAAAAATTGAAAAAAAAAATTAAAAGGAATTAATATAAATAAATCAGTAAATAAATATATAAATAAATAAATAAATATATGTTTTAAAATGAAACAGAAAATGATTTGATTTTATATGACTTAATAACCCTGTACAACCCTGTAAGGGGCTATAGATTTCATTGCAATATTGATATTTGGCGGATCATGAAAATCGATATTTCCGAGGTTTGATCCTCCGACCATCGATATCTAACTAATGTACTATCTAGTTTACGTCCGAATGGATTAAAATGTGTGCAATTTATGACTTCAATAATTCCACTAATAATCTTGTCTTTATTTTTAACATGTTTATAATCGATATGTTAGCTCCCATATTTTTTTATTATCTACAATTAATCATTAAAGCTGTCGAGAGCGAATTTCATAAAACTATTAAAGCCGTATTATCTAACATTTATATAATAATTTTTGATGGATGGGTATTATTATAAAGAATTAATATTTTCAACAGTGCCTTGGGTTTTATGTAGCTCTGGGGCTGCCTTTATCCCTTAATTCGGAAAGGATTTAACACGTTTCCTTTCACTGTTGTGCTAATTTTTAAAAGAACTGTTTAGATAATAAAAACGTGAAACGTGAAATGTGACGGCCTCAATGATAGGAAAATAATTAATAAATGCCGATGGGAAATTTCTGTCCCGGACTCACGGTCTAATTCAGTACCTGCTGATCGTTGTCAGCTTTGTATTTGTCTGAAAGTGTATTATGTAATATCGCGCCATTCAGGGGTCTTGTTTTGTCCAACATGTTAAGTGTTGCTGTTGGCTAGGAACCACGTACGTGTAAAGCGCTTTGAACACGTTTAGTGGATATCACGGTATAATAATAATAGTCTGGTTTATTTTTATTATTACAGTAAAAGAAACAAAAATGAAGCAATGAATACGGTGGTAAGTGAGGCTATGTGGTCTTGTGGTATGACACGCGAATCGGAAGGTCCTGAGGTCGAGCCTCGCTCGGCGCATAGTTGAGCCATTGGAAAAGGCTCTTTACTCACATTCTCTCACCGTACTCAGGTGTAAAATGAGTACCTGGCCGTGAACAGCGTTGTCTATGTCGGAAAAAAAATGTAATATCGCCTAACAGGCGTCATGTCTCGTTCTACATGTTACGTGTTGTTGTTGATCAAGGACCCCTTGTAAAGCGCTTTGAGCAAATTTAGTGGATATTGCGCTATATAAAAACTCCATTTTTTAAAAGTCGAGGTGACCCAGATACTGATGAATGAAACCAAAAATTGACAAGGTATTATGACCACGTTCAGTTCAAGTATTCTCGTAAACAAGTGTTGTTGTTTTTTTCCACATTCCAACATATTAAGAAAATTAGTATTGATTCAGTGATTGGTAGTGTTGGTGATGTAACGATGGATTTTACAGAGTGCCCTTTGTGCTAAAATCATTATTTACCCAAAAACTAATAATAATAATAATAATAATAATAATAATAATAATAATAATAATAATAATAATAATAATAATAATAATAATAATAATAATAATAATAATATTAATAATTATAATAATAATAATAATATAATAATAATAATAACAATAATAATAATAATAATGATAATAGTAATAGTAATAATAATAATAATAATAATAATAATAATAATAATAATAATAATAATAATAATAATAATAATAGATGCGCCTCGCCCCTCGCAGGATAAAGATTCAAGATTCAAAAAGAAAGAATTGATAATAAAACAGTATTGATAATTTTAAAAAAAATAGAATTGAAAAATAAAATTAAAATTGAGCTTTTATATAGCGCAATATCCACTAGACATGCTCAACGCGCATTAAAAAGGGTCCCTTACCAACAGCAACATTTAACATATAGGACGGGACATGACGCCTGTTAGGCGATATTACAATTTTTCAGACAAAGACAACGCTGTTAACGACCAGGTACTCATTTTACACCTGTGTACAATGAGAGAATGTGAGTAAAGAGTCTTTTCCAAGGACTCAACTATGCATGCGCCGAGCGAGACTCGAACCCAGAACCCTCCCAACCGAAAGCGAGTGTCAAACCACATAGTCGCACATACCAATATCATAATAATGTTTTAGATCAATAACCGTTCGGTCAGACCAAACCAAATGACCCAACTTTTTTCTCACTCGACCAAAATGAGTTCCTATTCTATTCCCCAAATTCGCATAGAGTTAGTAAGTCGTTGACCCCTTTTTTTCTTTCCTCTGTCTGTCTGGCTGACCGATCTGCGATATTAAATATCAACACATTATGACGCCAACGATGACGAAATTAAATTAACCTTAATGTGATTGTCACCGTCATCCCTCGGGGGTCGTCTCAAAAGGGACAATGGATTCAATAAATTGAACAAATGGAGAATGCTATCAAGAATGCATTGTATTTTTTTCTTGTGATAACTGTATGAAACGGGAAACGCTCTTTGTTGTGTGGAAAATGCTTCGGTCTGCAAATAATATTCTAGGTCATTGTGTGGTATTATGTCAAATTGTCTCGGACAAATTAAATAATTTATAGATCTGGCTACCGATGTAATGATGGATATTTTGCGTGGGTTGGAGAGAATTTCCATTACTAGATTGACCCCATGTGTGGCTATGTGGTTTTGTGGTATGACACTCGCTTTCGAATCGGAAGGCCCTGGGTTCGAGCCTCGCTAGGTGTAGTTAATTTCTTGGAAAGGGCTCTTTTCTCACATTCTCTCATCGTACTCAAGTGTAAAGTGAGTACCACCTGTCCGTTAACGGAGTTGTCTCTGTCCGAAAAAAAATGTAATATCGCCTAACAAGCGTCGTGTCATGTCTTGTTCTACATGTTAAGAGTTGCTGTTAGCCATTGTAAAGCGCTCTGAGCTCTTTTAGTGGATATTGCGCTCATTAAAAGCTCAATTTATTATTTTTTAAAGCTCATAATAATTTGGATTATCAGATCGGCAAACAGAAACATGCCGAGTCAAAGAACCCGAAACGGCAGAGCATCTAGTTTAACGGTGTGTTGTGACGATGCTACAGGGCGGGTTCGCGACGGTGCACGAGTGCGGACCGGACTTTGCTGATTGGGTCGATCGTCATAACATAGTAGTGTGAGAACCATAAGAGACTGCTGCCGAGTTAAAACAGAGTATCTAGATTAA
>NC_088360.1:107536190-107543690 GCF_034508935.2 Berghia stephanieae
TGAATTTTGAAAATCCATTCATAAATAAACAAGTTATGCAGTTTCAAACGTGTCATGTATTTGGATGACCCGCAAAGAGGAAAAAAAACGCGAAAATATGGGACGCTTTTTCGGCATTTTTTTTCGATCTTTGGTTGTATCTTGCGTAATAAATAGATTAAAAGATTGAAACTTGAAGAGCAAATTAGGATGGTGTTTTATAAAATACGGGAAAAGTACTCGTCATATTCATATGAAATTTTACAACCAAAAAGAAGAAATGTTCATGTATTACCTTGTCAGCGACAGAACCTCCACGCCCGGTAGTTTTAGAAATATTTTACTCCAAAGAATACAAATCTATTTTTAACGGTCTTCTGGTAATTGCGCGAGTTTTGTCGCTTGACATAATCTAAAATGACCTTTTTTCTAACTGTGTGCCAACTTTCAGTCATATTCATTGATAAACAGCGTCGTAATTAATGTTTTTAAATAGCATATACGAAACCTCTTCGTCCCATATTTTGACGCGAATTCGGGCACTTCGTGAGCGAAAAAGAGGCCCAAAGATTTGTGCGGGATAGTCATTGCTATATTTTGGGCTTTTTGATATTTAAATACCTTAAGGGGTCTCTAACGATAAGAGATAAAATAAATCACATTTGACTTCAATGTATAAATTTAATTTAAAGGGTTTTATCCATTCAAGGGTTGAATAATATATCAGCTATGCCCGAATATAAAATAATAAAATAAACACAAATATTTCTTCTTATTTTCTTTTTTTTTCCACATCACATCAGTTATTAAATTCTTTTATATTATGCATTCTCTAAATTCTCTAAATTGAGCTTTATATAACGCAATATCCACTAAATGTGCTCAAAGCGCTTTACAAGGGGTCCCCGGTCAACAGCAAGATTTAACATGTAGGACTGGACATGGCGCCTGTTAGGCGATATTACAATTTTTCGGACACAGACAACGCTGTTAACGGCCAGGTACTCATTTTACAACTCAGTACGATGAGAGAGTGTGAGAATAAAGAGCCTTTTCCAAGAACTCAGCTATGCGCCGAGCGAGGCTCGAACCCAGGACCGTCCGATCCAAAAGCGAGTGTCAGACCACTGGATCACATAGCCGCATTACAACAATGAGACGATAATAACTTGGGTTGTCAGACCACCAAACAGCAATATAATATGTGACCCTTCGCCTCAAAACGGTATTAAGTCGGGTTGGTTAAGATGTTGAAAACTGAATTTATAGCCAGAAATATCAGACTTGTGTTGAGTTTGTATGTTTTATTGAGGAGAATGGATACCATGTTTTAGAGTGCTAATGCAACAATTTATATTTTTGACCAGTATAACATTTAATTCGGCTTTTAAGCATATGGTTCGTTCCGACATAATAGCGTTTTGAGACGATGCGTCATATATATTCACGTCGTTCACAACCCATTGCATCTGAGAGCAGAATTTGATTTGTCCACTTTGTATCTCTTCTCAGAAACACCAAAGAGCTTTTGCCAAGGCAGACAAACCAATAATAGGTAATAGCTTTCTCTCTTTATAATTTGTACTCCCTTACACACTCTCTCTTTCTTCCGGTCTCATTCTCTCTCTCTCTCTCTCTCTCTCTCTCTCTCTCTCTCTCTCTTTATATATATATATATATATATATATATATATATATATATATATATTTATATGTGTGTGTATGTGTGTGTCTATCTCTCTATCTATCTATCTCTGTCTTTCTATCTATCTATCTATCTATCTATCTATCTATCTATCTATCTATCTATCTATCTATCTATCTATCTATCTATATATCTATCTATTTATCTATATATCTATCTATCTCTTCTCTCTCTCTCTCTCTCTCTCTCTCTCTCTCTCTCTCTTCTCTATCTATCTATCTATCTATCTATCTATCTATTTATCTACCTATCTATCTCTTTCTACTCTACACTATCATTCATTTGCTATCCTGTATTACCCCATCCTCTTACTTTTCTTTCTCTAAATATATTATTTAATCTAGAATTTGTATTGTAATTCACAATGAGTAATGATTGCCCAAAGACCTCACATGTGTTTTTAACCAATATGAGTATTTATTAAGGTGTATATATTGTTTTCAATATTGGATATAACAAGACAATAAAAGAATCGTTTCTTGTACATAATCAATAATTATTATTGTTTTTTTTCACGTTATAATCAAAATTGTTAGAGAGGTGAATTATTTTTTTTTTGAGCTTTATATAGCGCAATATCCACTGAATGTGCTCTAAGCGCTTTACAAGGGGTCCCTGGTCAACAGCAACATTTAACATGTAGGACGGGACATGGCGCCTGTTAGGCGATATTACAATTTTTCGGACAAGGACAACGCTGTTAACGGCCAGGTACTCATTTTACACCTGAGTACGGTGAGAGAATGTGAGTAAAGAGCCTTTTCCAAGGATTCAACTATGCGCCGAGCGCGAGGCTCGAACCCAGGACCTTCCGATCCAAAAGCTAGTGTCATACCACTAGACCACATAGCCGCAATTCCAATTCTAAAACATGTTTTGTCTTCTACAGCACGCTCTATGTCTTCTGCCGCTTCCAGCAGTCCCCTACCCATTATCATCGGAATCATCCTTGTTTTCATCGTCATCATCATAATTTTTGCAATTCTTCTAATCATGTGGAGGTAAGTGTGAATGGAAACGATATGCTTGTCTACTCGAGGTCTGTCTTAAGGGCTGGATTGTTGTGGGGGGGAGGGGGGGGGGGCTTGGAATTACTAGGAAGATATTTACATACTTCAAACCCGGATGAACATTCTCACGGGGGTTCGATTTTTATAGGGAATGAGATTAGCGGAAGAGTAGCGTCCCTTGATTGGACGTCACCCATAGTCTGTGACGTCACCGGTGAAAAGTTATTAGAGAGAGAACGCCATGTTGTTTGTGCGCATGCGTCTCTCGTCCTCGCTTCCGGTGAAAGCGGCTTGAGACACTTCAAAACCAAATTGACGTTCTCTCTGTAAGGTGACGTCCAATCAAGGGAGGCTACTCTTCCGCTAATCTCATTCCCTATAGGCACAGCTCAAAGTATTAAAAAAACAGCAGTTTGTAAGATTGAATAGAAAAAATATTATGTTCTGCGGGTGAGTGTGTTGTAGTGTTATTTTTAGGGTGTTCAGTGAAGCGAAAAACGCGTTGGGAAATGAAAGTTTGATGATTTTCCTGCTCACCCACCTCCTCTCTTCCTTCTCCTCTTCCTCCCCTTTTTCTTCTTCTTCTTCTTCTTCTTCTTCTTCTTCTTCTTCTTCTTCTTCTTCTTCTTCTTCTTCTTCTTCTTCTTCTTCTTCTTCTTCTTCTTCTTCTTCTTCTTCTTCTTCTTCTTCTTCTTCTTCTTCTTCTCCTCCTCCTATTTCAGACCCTCCTCTTCCCCCCCCCCCCTCCTCCTGGTCAACAGAAACATTTATCATGTAGGACAATGACATGTTTGGCGATATTACAATATTTTCGGACATAGACAACGCTGGTAACGGCCAGGTACTCATCTTACGCATGAGTAGATGACAGAATGGAAGTAAAGAGCCTCCTTTTCCAAGGACTCAACTATGAGCCGGGGGAGGCTTTGAACCCGGGACCTTCCGATGCTACCTCCAAAAGACCAGATAGCCGAAAGAGAAAAAAAATGTCTTTTGTTAGAAAAAAAAAACCATCAATATTGACTTCATAGGGGTGTTCCAATTAGCTCATCTGGCAGATCGTCAATGTGGAATCTTTACTCACCCTCTCCAACGTCGGGTACGGTGAGAGAATGTGAGTGAATAGTCTCTTCCAAGAGTCTCTTTCAAATATGCGCCGTGGGAGGCTCGAACTCAGGACCTTCTGATCCGACCTCCCCCCCCCCCCTCCAAAAAAAAAAAAAAAAAAAAAAAAAAAAAAGAAAGACCACATAGGCGCGAAAATAAAAGTCTTCTGTTAGAGGAAAACATCAATATTGACTTCATAGGGGTTTTCCATGGGTGTTCCAATTAGCTCCTCTGTCAGCTCCACCGTCAATGTGGAATCTGTACTCACCCTCTCCAGCGCCGTCGGAAGATGGGATACATGGAGTGCTAAGAAAACATACTTCTGTTTTTAGTCAAGTAATTAACGCTTATTTGTAAAGGGGTGCTGAATTAATACATACAACTGTTAAAAAAGGAGTGGCTTTGAATACCAAATGGGTTTGGTTGTTAACTGTTATAATATTATAGTCATGTACTTTGTTGTACAACATAGTTATAGTTGTATCAAAAATATTAACGTGCGAATATATTCTTATCATATTATATTATATTGTGTCAACCCCAACCATTCGACTTAAGTGCGGACTTCAAATCGATCTATCTATATCTTGGACGTCATCGCAAGATTATAAAAATATATTAGGTTCACATAAGATTTATGATGACGCTTTTTGCCTTGGATATACTAAATATAAATTGATTATAATAATGATAATAATAAGAATAACAAGGATAATAATAATAATGATGATGATGATGATGATGATGATGATGATGATGATGATGATGATGATAATAATAATATTAATGATGATGATGATGATGATGATGATGATGATGATGATGATGATGATGATGATGATATAATAATAGTAATATTAATTATTATTATTATATTAATAATAATAATAATATAATAATAATAATAATAATAATAATAATAATAATAATAATAATAATATAATAATAATTATCCTCGTCATCATTATTTTCATATCTTAAAATCAACGAATAGTAATAATATTCCTTTAGAACAGAATACAGGAAGAACACTACTCTTGTTCAGTGAATAATCTTTAAACAAAGATGTAGTAGATCATACTAAGCTGAAAATGTATTACTTTCTCCCACTCCTCACTTGTAATGTCAATTTGCGTACAATGTATTTTATTGGGGTATCCCTTGATAATGCCAAATATAACATGCTCTTGTGAACAGCCAATTATGACTGGTGTCTTTATCGATACCCAATACACTCCCAGCACTGCCCGGAGTGGTAGGAGTAGCAACAGCACAGATGGATGATTAAATGGGCGGCCAAAAAAAAAAAAAGAAAAAAAAGAAAAAAAAAAAAAGAAAAAAAAGAAGAAGAAGAGGAAAAATCGTGAGCTTAACGGTGATAAGCACGAATTGCTATTCTGCCATTGGGTGGTAGCCAATCGACTTCGCTCGAGAACCTGCTTAATAACGGCAAAATCGCTTCATCAGTGGGCACTTTCCACCTGTCCAACATGTACCCGTTATGTGGTAAAGAGCCCGAAACCGCAGATAGAGCATCTAGTTGAACGGTGTGTTGTGGCAAAGCTTCCGGACGGGTGGGTTTGCGACGGTGCACGAGTGCGGAATTTGCTGGTTGGGTCAATCGTCATAGCATAGTAACGAGCACCGTTAGAAGCTACTGCCATGCTGCCGTAATCTAAAAAGAATCCACATTTTAACACAACTTTGGCCAGAAATCTCGTCATTTCAAAGTCGATCAATTAAAATGACCGTCTTAAAAACTCGCAAACTTTTGACTTCCAAGCTGATAAAAGCGTTTACATATAAAAATATATCACGAACAAAAACGTGAGTAATATAACAGTTACGCTTTTATTTAATCTCCAAGGGAAAGTTTTTTGTTGTTTTTTAAACATTTTGTTTGTTTTGTTTGTGTTTGTGCTGTTCCTTTTTTTCTATTTTTTTTGTTAAGAGGAGCGTTGTCTGTTTTGCTTTATTTGGTTGTTTGTTTGTTTTTTTTAGTTGTTGTTATTTTTTTATTGGGGGGGGGGGGGGGGGGGCGAGAAGGGGGGGGGGGGAGTTGGTGTTTCTTTTTGTCTTGGGTGTTATTTCGGTTTAAAAAATGGTTTTCAGCTCTTTTATTCTATTTTTTTTTTATGCCTATCAAAATAGGCCTGCTCTTGAATAATCTAGGCGTAAACTTTGCAGCGTTGCAAAGTGAACTAAGGCAAGGTGACTTGCTCAAGGCCAGACAGCACGGTGTGGAATCGAACTCGCCACCGTCTGGGTAAGGAGCAAAGGCCATACCGCTCTGCAAGCTGCCCCCCCCTCCCCCTCCCCCTCCCCCCCCCCTCACACACATACTACCCCACTTGTCACACTGCCTCCCCCCTCCCCCCCCCCCCCCCCCCCCCCCATTCCCAACATTTCTCATCATGGTTCTTGTACAGAGAACATTTGGGTTTATTGGATATTTATAGTGACGCCACGATTATGGTTTATTGACTGCCATCGATATAATATAGAAGGCCGACGGCAGTCGTATAGCCTTGTGGTTTATCATCCGCCTAGTTGATATTCATGATATTTCCTCATCTTATTTATCACACGGTGCTTCATTCAATATTCTGTCGGACTCTGACAAAAAAATGTATTCAAAGATTTTGGTCAGAAAAGTCGTCCTTCGAATATCAATCGATTAAAATGGCCCTCATCTTGTCAAGAGCTCTCAAACCTGGGACTTTAATAAAGCGCTAATGAGTTCTTTAAAAAGTTCTCTTCTCAAATTCTCTCACGGTACTCGGTGATAAAATAATTACCTGATTGGAAACACGTTATATCTGTTCAAAATAAGTGTAAACGAGTTTCAGGTCTCGTCCTACATGAAAAGTGTTACTGTTAGCTTCATATCCCTTGTAAGGCAATTTGAGGACATTTGTTCATTTTTGCATATTTAAACAATCTCAGCTTCTTTTAAGATTAGAAGGTTGGGGGCTCTAGTTCCTGAATGAGTTTTTTTTTTTTTTTTTCGCTGTTGAAAGATAATAACAATTTGTTCTACCCCTCTCCTTAAACAGTAACGCGAAATGGTATCAAATTTACAATATTAATTTGTGACGTGAGATTATCAAACGTCAAATGTTCACTAAAATTAGATTTCTGAATAAAGACTTAAGATCGTCTATCATTTAAATATTTTTCAAAATGTCTTTTACTCAAATATGACGAAATCAAAATGGATTGTGGTGTAGAATAAACGATTTCTTACACTCTTGCGTTTTGGAATTCGAACTTTGTTCCCAACGCGCACTCGCGAGTTCGTGCAGCGTCCGGAATTCCAAAAAGCAAGAAGTGTAAGAATCGTATAATATTATTGGTTATGGCAAATGTACTATTTGGCTGATAAAAGATGAGTTGTAGCAATAATCAAATGGTTGAAATATTATAATTTTATGAGCAAAGGGGTGACAGACACTAACTGATGGCGTACTTTTCTGACTTATTGTAATTTTTACGACAAGACTTAGTTATGGTTATAGTTATGCCACGGTTTTCCATAATGTTTATATTGATTCCTATACGTGTCTATGGTAATGGAAACTACTTTTATTCGCCTTTTTTGCGGTATTGCCACAAGTCATTCCCCTTTTTTACGGCATTGCCACAAGTCTGTATTTATTGACAGTCATCAAATTAATCAGTTAACCGACGTACTCTGAC
>NC_088360.1:107548690-107556190 GCF_034508935.2 Berghia stephanieae
ACCACTACTACTGCTACAACCACCACCACATCATCACTACCACTACTACTACAACCACCACTGCCACATCATCATCACTACCATTTGTACTACAACCACCATCACCACCACATCAACATCACTACCACCACTACTACAACCACCACCACGTCATTATCATCACGACCAAAACTATTACAACCACTATACCTCCACCACATCATCATCACTACCACTACTACTTCAACCACCACCACCACCACCATATCATCATCACTACCACTAACAACAACCACTATCACATCTTCATCATCACTACCACTATTACTACAACCACCAACACCACATCATCCTCACTACCACCAGTACTACAATCTCTACCATTAGGTTTTGGCACTTTACTTCATTTGAAATAAGGAAACTTTGGGATTGTATTTGGCAATGTGTTTATGTATCATAAAATAATTCTAATCAGTTATCTATTAAGAACTATACAATATGTAAACACAATACCATTCCAATTCCTTTTTCTTGTGTGCGGAAATTCCTCTTTCGGCATTGAAATTCCTACGAGTGGTGTCTGAAACTCCTGTGAGCCATATTTAAAGTTGGCGTTTCTGCCTATCTCTTTGTCTTTCTTTTTTTCCCCACCACCTTCTCCCCCCCCCCTCTCTCTCTCTCTCTCTCTCTCTCTCTCTCTCTAGCTCTCTCTCGCTCTCTCTCTCTCTCTCTCTCTCGCTCTCTCTCTCTCTCTCTCTCTCTCTCTCTCTCTCTCTCTCTCTCTCTCTGCGTATGTGTGTATGTGTGTGTGTGTGTGTTTGTGTGTGTGTACTTTTATTACTCTCTAATTAATCAATCACACCATAATTTAGCTTGACCTTGCACGTTCCAATGGCATCATTATCATTATCAACTCTATCCATTAACCATAACCATTACCACCACTAATTACAACACATTCATTTATTCGAGTTGATTACGATCACTGATAAAGCTCTAGAAAATATCGTTTTAAATTGTTTGACTTCTATATTTTGGCGTGTACCTTTTGCACATTATTTATCTTTATTCGTCGGATATTTCTGCCTTAAGCCTGTCTTCCGAATGTACATATTTGACCCATCGTCTCAAAACGGTATTATGTCGGAACGAACCAGATGCTTAAAAGCCGAATTAAATGTTAAATTGGACAAAAATATAAATTGTTACCTAAAATAATATGGTATCAATTCTTCTCAATAAATCATATAAACTCAACACAAGTCTAATATTTCTGGCTACAAATTCAATTTTCAACATCTTAACCAACCCGACTTAATACCGTTTTGAGGTGAAGGGTCACATATTTGCAGGTCTGATTGTCCAAATTGTTATGGCCTCATTTTTGTCATGGATGATAATATACTCTCAAAGCGTCAAATAATATAATATATATAATTTGATGCATTATGACATTGAAATCACTTTGTTTGAAAAGACTCTCAAATCACTATACATAGATAGCGACCAGATTCTTAAGACATGTTCTTTGTGTAAAGGACAGCATGTTTCTGACCCGTGATGATCTATCAAGTTTACCGTTTGTTAAAAAAAAACAACAAAAAATTATCTACAAACACATGCCTTTTTAGGCCCTTTTGGTTTGCGACATAACATTGACATATTATTATTCGATTGCGTCCTTCATTAAAACCAAATATGTAGGGAGACCATCAACATCAATAGTAACAACCCTGAACCAGGATCTCTCTACATAATATCAGAAATTTCTAGATTCAAATGAGGCCGGATTAATCCCTGAAAAAGTAAGAAAAACTGCAGTGCACTCCGTACTAAAGTCACAACAAGATCTTGACAGCCTCAAAACTCTGGCCCAGGACCGTGACCAATGGAAACAATTAACAACATGGATGGAGAGAGCAGCTATACTCATCGAGATTTTTAAAAATCTGTGACTGAATCACACACTTCTCAGCAAGCGTCATTCAGACTGCGAGGCTCACTACTAACATACCTTAGAATAGGATTCAATAGTCTGGTGTCACGTCGCCCAGCAACGAGCAGCTTGGTTCTAAACAAAGAAATTCGGTACCTTCTATTCTCCATGCTAGGTAGACCATTTTCACTTGTCATGTCATGTGATCAGAATGTATAAAAGTCAAATCATGATCAGATTTATGTTTTTTTTTTCCCTCTGGACACACTTTTATGCTAGTTGGAGAAGTATTTCATCATGGCATCGGCCTTTTTTCCGATAGTTTAGAGCCAGTTGCTAAGTTACTATGCGCCATTACGAGGGAAGTGACGTCACGACTGTTGAAGGCTATTGAAACCAAACCTATATTTTCATGATAATGTTTCAGGCTGCCATTAATAAAATGCTCTGATAGGCAAGTTATCGAGGTCAAGATTGTGTCGAAAATGGAGACTTGTCTTGTCCATAGTATTGTCCATTACGACAACTAAAACCATCCCAATATTGCGACCGCTTTTCAGACCTGCAAAATATAGCGTCAAGAAGTGAAGTGAGTAGGAAAGTTCCAGAAGACAATAGAGAATAAAAATTTCGCGGTGGGGATGGGGGTTCGAACCCGCAACCTTACTGGTACGACAACTCCGCCTGTCGTGGATAGCTCATACGGCAGAGTCACGCTCTCCCCGGCCAGGCGGAGTTGTCGTACCAGTATGGTCGCGGGTTCGAACCCCCATCGCCGCCGCGAAATTTTTATTCTCTATTGTCTTCTGGCACATTCCCAATCACTTCATTTCTTGTTGTTATCAACACAAGTGCCTGCTCCACTCACTTTTCTGAATAAAAAAATAGCTTGTAGATGATGTGTTGACTTTCAAAACCTGCCATGTTGCATTTTCATCATCCAGAGAACACCAATTTTTGTCATTTATTTATTGACTTAAAGAGGAAAATACTAGTCTTGTGTGGTGTCGTACTCTGGATAAACCCATATTTAAAAATTTGGCCAGAAAACTCGTCCTTGAAATATCGATCGATTTAAATGGCCCTCATCGTGGCACAAAAAAAAACTCTCAAACCTGGGACTTTGCGAAGTCCCAGGTTTGAGAGTTTTTGCCAAGATGAGGGTCATTTGAATCGATCGATATTTGAGGGACGAGTCTTCTGGCCAATTTTTAAAATATGGGTCTTTTTACCAGTGCACGGCACAATACTCTGAGTGTTTTTTTTTTAAATTCAAATTTTCTCTGGCGATTTCTGGAGTCCAATAAACTGCTTGAGATTGTTGACTCTAAATTCTATCTTATTTAGTATGATATAGCGGGTTTCGAAAATCACCTCTTCTCAGATACTAATTATATCAAATGTTTGCACTTAATCCTAAAATCCCACTAACTTACATTACTTTCATGTCCTATGAATGCACACGCACACTTTCATGGAATGAGCACTTGGGAGGTGGCTTGTATTCATAATAACTGGTAAGACATTCATATTCATATTCACATTCATATTCAACTAACTTTCAGCAATATTATCCATATTTTTTTTCTTCTGTTTTTTTTTTACCTAATAATTTATGACCCATCGCTGAAAGCGGTATAATGTTTTGGTGAACGTTATTATTTGGGGACTAATTAATGATTAATTTCTAGTCCTTCAGAGCCATGTCGTATTAGGCCCAGCCATGGAGCTGGGGTTTTTTCAACGGTTTCTCTAGCGTGAAACGGACGATAGTAATTGCTTGCTATCCTTTGGATATGACGCAAAGTACTTTGCCCGAGATCTAACAGACCCAACTACCTGATCGCTGCTGGATGAACAGGGTGGTCCGAAAAAAATGTCGACTGCATCCGGAATCTATCTCAGTTGTTTTTGTTATTTTTGTGTGTGTTTTTTTTTTTGTTCTTTTTGTTTTATGTTTTTTAAAAAAATATTTTGTTTGTTCCTTCGTTTGTTTGTTTGTTTTTTGTTTTTGTTTGTTTTTTGTTTGTTTTTTTTTTTTTTGGGGGGGGGGTCTTTTTTTTTTTTTTTTTTTTTTTTTTTTTTTTGGTTATTTTGAGGTTGGTTTTTTTTTCAAGAGAGAGAATTGAGTGCTCTACCAGCTGATCTATCGAGATCTCTATATGTCGGACAACGACCTGATTTTACATTGACTAGAAATAGAAAATGTTTAGTTTTTAACGTCTTAAGAAAAAAAAATGTTATTTCTCGTGTAACTTAACCATTGTCCAATAATGCCAAAAACTGATTTAAATAAAACACGTATTCAAAGACTTTGGCCAGAAATTCGTCCTTCAAATATCGATCGATTAAAATGACCCTCATCTTCACAAAAATACTCATGCCTGGGATTTTGCAAAGTCAGTCTGGGAGGAGGGGAGGGGGGCATTTCAATCGATAAGTTTTTGAAGGACAAGTTTTCTGTCCAAAATTATAAATACGTGATTTTTTTGAGTACGGTAGAATATTTTTGGTCTTTAATGTCAGCACTACTAAGTTACTATGCGTCATGTCGAGGGAAGTGACGTCACGACTGTTGAAACCTATTACAATAGTACCCAACCACAGTAATCACACAGGCGTTCTAATTCTGACCCATTCTCTTCCAGAAAATGTAGAATTGGAGCCATTAATCGAAGCGCCTTCCACAGAAATCCTATTGGACTCGGAACCTGTGTACACAAATACTGATGACGTCATAGAACCAGTCAAGGTGGAGGACTTGTGGGATTACATCCGGACAGCCAAGCAAGGTGACCTTGACGGAATGAAAAAAGAGTTTAAGGTGGGTCATCCTTTATATATATATATATATATATATATATATATATATATATATATATATATATATATATATACGTCGTTTTCAATGAATCATACACTATTCAAATTATTCATTCCACTCTCTTTATTTCGCTCATTAAAATTCTTCACATATCTATAAATTATATCATTAAAAACGAAGCGCCATCACAGTTATAAATAACAGATAAAAAGATTGGGCAGCGGGATGGGAATAAAAACAAATAAGACTGGACTACATTCAGAGGCGTAGATATATTTTATTCTTAAAGGAAATAATAGGCTAATCAAAACGGTGCCCTACGGTTACAGATAACTCACTCAACCCTCACACCGATTATATCCGTAGTTTACCCGGGATACTTTTACCCCATGCCTATTTATTACATTTTTCTGAGACAAATTATAGGCGTAGTATCAAAGCTAATGTTTTTTTGTTTTTACATGTTAATGAACTATCTATGTACATGCTCAGTTTAAATACATTTTTTGAGTGAATTAACCCTCTCCTTACCAGCCATTTTCAGGATTTTCCCCAAAACTTCACACCCAACTAACAAAAAATAGATTTTTTATCACTCAAACACAAAAGCAGTAAGTTCTTGCGATACATTATTTCTTTAGCATAACATGCTCTACAACACACTGTTCATTTTCTCTAAATTTTATGATGTACAAGAGAAATTTGAATAAGAACAATGTTGGTTGTATCGTAACGAATGTGACGATTTTCTTGTAGTTGGTACGGAGAGGGTTAATAGCCACTGATAATCAATTCAAACAAGGAGTAGAAAAACTTGTTCAATCGTTCACAAAAATAGCAAAATGTAAATGTCACTGCTCCAGTCCAAGCTCGAAGAAATAAATAACAATGTGGATTTGAATGTAAGCTTCAATTCAATTACAAAAACAGATCAAATGGACGTTTCGGGTTTCCCCTTTATCAACAAAATAGGATGAACGAAACACTACAGATGAATGCGATAATGTGGGGTTTTTTTTAATTGAGCTTTTAGATAGCGCAATATCCACTAAATGTGCTCAAAGCGCTTTACAAGGGGCCCCTGGTCAACAGCAACATTTAACATGTAGGACTGGACATGACGCCTGTTAAGCGACATTACATTTTTTCGGACAAAGCCAACGCTGTTAACTGCCAAGTACTCATTTTACATCTGAGTACGATGAGAGTATGTGAGTAAAGAGTATTTTCCAAGGACTCAACAATGCGCCGAGCCCAGGACCTTCGGATCCGAAAGCGAATGTCATACCACTAGCCACATAGCCGCACAACCCTTGGTTTTGTTTATTCATCTTAACAACGCCACAACCACATTATCACATTCATCTGTAGTGTTTCATTCATCCTGTTTTGTTGATAAAGGGGAAACCCGAAACGTCCATTTGATCTGTTTTTGTAATTAAATTGAAGCTTACATTCAATTTCACATTGTTATTTATCACAAAAAATAGCAGAATATTAAGTCATAGACCAGCACCCCCTTTGATGAAGGCGATTGATTGGCCATTGTAGTTTTGTACTCGTTCCGAAATAGTTGAATTCTATGTTATTGGCACTATTCTTCATTGTTATCTTTCTATTATTCTCATTATCATTATGATTAGTATTATCGTCATCTGCATTATCACCAACGTCATCATCGTTGTCATCATCATCATCATCATCATCATCATCATCATCAACTTCATTGTCATCATCATTATTACTATTATTATTTTTTTAAATTATTATTATCATTATTATTATTATTATTATTGTTATTATGGTTATCATTATTATTATTATTATTATTATTATTATTATTATTATTATTATTATTGTTATTGATATCAACATCATCATCATCATCATCATCATCATTATAACCATCATCGTTTTCCGTATTCGATATTCAAGATTCTTTTCAATATTTTTACCATCAACTCTATAATCTCATCATCACAGCTACTGCCTGCCGGAATCACAGCCACGTGTGAAATTGCCCATAAAAATGAAAATAAAATGAAAAACAGATACGGCAACATCATAGCATGTAAGTGACTCACTCATCCAGTACCTAACACTGGAATAAAAGGGGTTTTCACACCATCCATTCATATTTTAAGTGCCTCCTAACGCCATTCACTGTGCTATATAATACATCGATTTAACGAATACAATGCTGCCGTTGTTTGTAAAAACACAGAATATGCAATGTTAACCAAATAGCACATACTGTGTTCTTTTAAAAAACGGCAGAATAGTGACGTAATGTTTAAAAAGAAAAAGACCCAAATTAACACGTATTTAAAAATTTGGCCAGTAAACTCGTCCTTCAAATATCGATCGATTAAAATGGCCCTCATCTCGGCAAAAACTCTTAAACCTGGGACTTCCGCGGAAATTCCATGTTTAAGAGGGTTTTTTGTTTTTTTTTTTGCCAAGATGAGGGTCATTTTAATCGATCGATATTTGAAGGACGAGTTTTTTTGGCCAACTCTGTAAATAAGTGTTTTATTGAGGGCGTGGCAGAATACTTAGACCTTGTGATGATTCAGATTTAACGAGATTAATTATGGGTTTGTTTTTTTATCTGTTTCTCATCATTGATGAGATTTTCTACACATTCTTTGTTCGGGTTATAACATTTCATTGCACTATACACATGGTTCATTATATAGCCCCCCTCAAATTATCTCTCTCTCTCTCTCTCTCTCTCTCTCTCTCTCTGTGTGTGTGTGTG
>NC_088360.1:107558690-107583690 GCF_034508935.2 Berghia stephanieae
TCAGGAAATGTCTGAAGACTGTGTTGTTCCGTGAGACTTATTTTTTATGAAATAGATGTTACTTAGATTTTATTATGTATCCTGACGTGATTTTTCATGTTGTTTTGTTTTGATTTTTAAACATTTTTATTATGTAAAGCGCCGGAGAGCACGATTAACGTGAATGTTTAGGTGCTATATAAATTCAATATGTATAATTTAGCATTATATTTGATGGATTATCATTTATACCTTCATGGAATGACTACGCGAAGGCATCTAACGGTGAAGCAAGAAATGGCGTCATTTAGCTTTATAAACAAAACAATAACAAAAAAAAAAAATGTAAAAAAAAATTAAAATGATATGTATTCCATTTTGACCAGAGAAATTCTCCTCAATATACCCATCAATCTATCTAAGTGATTTTAGAAAGTCAAAAGATGTTAAAATTAATGCTTTTTGTCAGTGTTGGACAAAATGTATGGCCGTCGCGTCCTTTTTAACAAAATAAAATTCTCAACAATCGTTTTTGTATATTTCCCCAGGGATATAACAAATGTCGTACCTACATCGCCGCTCAAGGTGAGTTTTATATCTAATCTGTCAATAATTATTATGGTGTTCTAGAATTCTGAGACTGTAATTCTTCTTTACACAACAATGCACTTTTATTCATTTAAACTTATGTTAAATACTACAGTCATGTCTAGTCTTTCACGGACAAAAGGCATTTGGAGCAGCTCAAAGAAACAGCTGTAATTTCTTACTACTCTTTATATAGGGCGGAGGTCAACCGCAAGGTACTTTTCGTCAGATCTAAAAGACCCAGCTACCCAATCAATGTTAGGTGGGCAGTGAGGAGGGGAGGGGTCCTAAAAAATCTCTGACTACACATGAGATTGATATAACTCGTTTAAGTGTGAAGCAACTGCTCTACCGACTGAGATATAGGGACACCCAATAGGCATTTGCTACCAAATTCAACCCTTGGTTGGTGACTGGTATTTCAATGTCTTGGCTTGTTATCTTTATGAATTGTTCACCTATTAAATGTGGCATTAAATCTTCATCAAATTTAACCATCTCTGTATGTTTATCTTTTATCGAAGTTAGTTAAAATCACCCAACAATGTGTGCACAAAGTTACCTTCAACCCACTCTTTACCACTCACTCACTCACTCACTCAATCCCATGACCGGATGGTCGTTGGGGGACTTGCGTGAAGCAGAAGTTACAGTCTTCCTCCATGTCTGCCTGTTGCTAGCACTATGTAGCAGCTCCGGAACCGACATCTCTGTCCATTCTTTTATATTGTCCAGCGACATCTTCCTTTGGCGCCCTCTTCTGCGCTGGCCTTCGATTGTCCCCTGTAGGTCTGTCCTGCTCATTCAATCGTGTAGAGTATGGTGTCCAAACTCGTTACCACCTGCAGCAAAATCGTCACATTTGTTACGACACATATATACATTTTTTTCTTATTCAGATTTATTTTGTACATCACAAACTTAGAATGATATTTATTTAATTAATAAGAAAATAAAGTTGTTTTGTAGATAGCTTGTTCGAGTTTTAAAAAATAATTTTACTGCTAGTTAAGCCTGCCATTTTTTTTTGGGGGGGGGGGAATACTGAATATGATTAGTAAGGAGAGAGTTAAATTATTCTTTTTATGCCAATGTGTTACATTTTAATCATAGTGATTAATTGGGTGTGCCCAAAATGTCCATTCTATGTTCTTGTCCAACCTGTGACAATAATTTAGACGCATTGCATGCGCCAAACATTAATTTGTTTTAGTAGAGTGATTCTTCAACGGGGGAATACGGACCTAGAAGCCGTTTTGTGGCACCTGGAAAAGTGTCAATTATCATTGAGAAAGAATTTTTTGGCAGATGATAGATAATAATTTCCATTCATTTCTTTAAAGAAAATAATCCCACTGTTGCACAATATAATGATTGTGCGGTTAGGTGGTCTTGTGGTATGACACTCACTTTCGGATCGGAAGGTTCTGGGTTCGAACCTCACTAGGCGCTTAGTTGAGTCCTTGGAAAAGGCTCTTTACTTACATTCCCTCACCATACTCAGATGTAAACTGAGTACCCGGCCGTCAACAGCGTTGTCTCTTTCCGAAAAAAATATAATATCGTCTAACAGGCGTCAAGTCTCGTCCTACATGTTAAAAGTTGCTGTTGGCCAGGGACCCGTTGTAAAGCGCTTTGAACACGATTAGTGGATATTGCGCTATATAAAAGCTCAACTTAAGTTCAATGTAATGATTGCTTTTGATTGAAATCAACTTCAAGAAATGAATGAAGAGCAGCGGTATTTATCATGCAAACTGAATCAAACTGGTCGATTCAATTCTATCCTACCAGGTCCCAGCAAACCAACATTGGGCGACATCTGGAGGATGGTTTGGAAGGAAAACTCAAAAAGTCTCATCATGCTAACCAATTCTACGGAATCAGGAAAGGTGAGGAGAAGAGATATTATCATTACTATTCATAATATATACATGTAGTATTCCGGGTTTTTAAAAATATTTTCGCTCCTATAGTTCTGTTTCGTGCGTTATGCAATTTATTTACCGCCCCCCTTAATGATGAAGCATAGTACATCTTATATTTTTAGGATTTTGCCTTATACACACACACACACACACTCACACACACACACACACACACACACACACACACATATATATATATATATATATATATATATATATATATATATATATATATACATAAATTAACTTACTTATTTTTAGCCGAATCAATAGTTTCCGTGTCCTCCATTTCATCAGTCGGCATCTATATGCTCTTATTTAAATCATTGACCACTCTCGTACCTACAAGTACCACCAAGACTCATATATATACACACACACACACACACACATATATATATATAATATAAATATATATATATATATATATATATATATATATATATATATATATATTGTGTGTGTGTGTATGTGTTTTTGCTTTAATGTTTATCCCCCCCCCCCCCCCCAAAGACACAGACCAGAAATAATCGTTGATAAACTCAATATAAATCACTTAACCCTGTCCCATTCCCAATATTAATCTTGTGACTTTCAAAAACTAAATCATTTTTTACGTCTTTGTTTACATTATTTTCTTTTATGTTGATACCGACCTAAACATCTGCTCATAATTAACAATATGAAATTGAATGTAAGCTTTAATTTAATTACGAAAACAGATCAAATGGACGTTTAGGGTTTTCCCTCTATCAACAAACAGGATGAATGAAACACTACAGATGAATGAGATAATGTGATAGTGGCGTTGTTAAGATGAATAAACATAACATTGATGGGCAGGAAATAGTATATAGATCTATTTCTAAAAGGTGGGCAATTAATTAAGTGAAAAGAGGGGAGGCGGAGAACATCTGTTCATAGTCTAATAATGAACATAACTATGGGCAACATTGTTGTAAAGCAAAATATTTTAGGTTGGGTTGAGATTATTACCATAACAATACTGAGGCCTTAACAGATTCTATTTATTACCAGACCTGCAAATAAACAAGTGTTGGTTAATGCTCATCATCTTTCATTCTGTCTTTAGAAAAAGTGTGAGCAATACTGGCCAGACGAGGGATGTCACCAATATGGCAACATATCTGTCCAGCTTCTAGACGTGGACGTATTGCCAGATTTCACGATTAGATCTTTCCTCATAAGCAAGGTATGGGCACTGACATGTCTAATTCGTGGTTATTAATAATAATATATCTTTATTGTCCCCAAAAAGTGGTAATTTGTCATTTGGTTACAAATTTATAACAATACAATATTGACATAGACACACTCACACAAGATGCACACTAGTAACATAGTAGTTATCGTTTTAAAAAAAAACAAACATAAAAACCAAAAAAAAAAATAAACCGGCATCAACAACATCATCATCATCATCATCATCATCATCATCATCATCATCATCATCATCATCATCATCACCTCAAAGTATGCCGGTATTGTCTCGTGATATATTTTAATGGTCACAGTTGAATTTGTGATTAAAACCACGAGGCATGCGAGAGGTATTGGATGATGCGATGTGCCAGACAAAAAGCTCAAGTAATTTGGGGTTTGTTTCTTTATTTGTTTTTGTTTTTGATTTTTGTTATTAAGCTCTTTTATCCGAAGACTTGCACTCATACTTACACTCTCTAGGGAGATAGCGTACCCTTTGATGACTGACTCGAATGAGTCTAATACGCTTCAACAGTCATGACGTCACTTCCCTCGTAATGACGCATGGTAACTTAGTAACTGACTCTAAACTATCGGAACAATGGCGGACGCCCTTATGAAATATTTCTCAGACGAGCATAAAAGCATATCCAGAGTAGAAAAACATTATAAAATATGATTTTGTTTTGACTTTTACATATTCTGATCACATGACATATGAAAAGTTCTAGCCAGCATGAAGAATAAAAAGTACCGAATTCCTTTATTTAGAACCACGATGCCCGCCGTTGCTGGGTGACATCAGACTATTGAATCCAATTATAAGCATAGCATAATATACGATTCATACACTCTTGCTTTTTGGAATTCCTGACGCTGCACGAGCTTGGGTGTGTAAGAAATCTTTTATTCTACCCCTCAATCCATTTTGATTTCGTCATCTATGAATAAAAGACATTTTCAAAAATAGTTAAATTATACTTCTTTTTTTTCAAAAATCTAATTTTAGTGAAATTTAACGTTTATAATAATCTGACGTCACAAATTATTATTGTAAACTTGATATCATTTAACAATGACTATGAAAAAAAATTTTTTCTCTTTTTGAGGAAAAATTTTGTCTAAAATCAAAGCCCTATCTCCACTGAGTAGAAATGTTTTTGAATTTTGAAAATCCATTCATAAATAAACAAGTTATGCAGTTTCAAAGGTGTCATTTATTTGGATAACCCGCAAAGAGGGAAAAAAACGCGAAAATATGGGACGCTTTTTCGGCATTTTTTTTCGACCTTTGGTTGTATCTTGCGTAATAAGTGGATTAAAAGATTGAAACTTGAAGAGCAAATTAGGATGGTGTTTTGTAAAATACGGGAAACGTACTCGTCATATTCATATGAAATTTTACAACCAAAAAGAAGAAATGTTCATGTATTACCTTGTCAGCGACAAAACCTCCACGCCCGGTAGTTTTAGAAATATTTTAATCCAAAGAGTAAAAATCTATTTTTAACGATCTTCTGGGAATTGCACGAGTTGTGTCGCTTGACATAATCTAAAATGACCTTTTTTATAACTGTGTGCCAACTTTCAGTCATATTCATCGATAAACAGCGTCGTAATTAATTTTTTAAAATAGCATATACGAAACGGCTTCGTCCCATATTTTGACGCGAATTCGGGCACTTCGTGAACGAAAAAGAGGCCCAAAGATTTGTGCGGGATAGTCATTGCTATATCATTACGCTTGACTATTTAGGGAGAGGGGTGGAAAAATAATATGTCATCCGAGGATAATAAAACTTTCTCAGAATGAAGTTAGAAAAGTCACAAGTGACGAAATAGTATTTGTGCTTAAGAAATGGTCGTGAGCGAAGTTGGACGCGGTGCATCAATTTACACAAGCGTACGTATCGATACCTCTTTTTCCATCGCATCCGTCACCAATTCTGTTACTGTTCTTGATCTTGATATTGTCACTTGACTTTTACAAAAAAATCAAAAATGATAAAGCGAATGCTCTACCAACTGATTTGACGTGACAAAGTGTCAAATGCTGACCTTTGGACAAGAACAAACCAAGAACAAATGGATGTTCAAGTCAGACGCAGAAAGTGGCGATGGGTTGGCCATAACCTGCGGAAAGAGCCCTGTAACATAACCAAGCAGGCTCTCGAATGGAACCCACAGGGCAAGATGAAACGGGGTCGTCCAAAACAGACTTGGAGAAGCCTTTACCAAGATTTGAGCGTCTCAAATCTTACCTGGAGTGAGGCAAAGGTCTCTGCCAAGGACAGAAGAAGATGGAAGAGTGTTGTTGAGGTCCTATTCTCCGTCAGCAGCCAAGAGGCATCAGCCAAGTAAGTCTACCAACTGAGCTATCGGGTCCCCCGTTGACAATGATAGCTGCAATGGAAATCGATCTGCCTGGATCACGACCATGTCAATCTTAATTTGTTTGGCCAATTTCAAAACTTTAATTTTTAATTCGGATTATTTCCACTTTAAATTCAAATTTGCTCATTATTCGTCAAAATACTAGATTGATGCAGACGTTTATCTATCTATCTATCTATCTATCTATCTATCTATCTATCTATCTATCTATCTATCTATCTATCTATCTATCTATCTATCTATCTATCTATCTATCTATCTATATATATATATATAATATATATATATATATATATATATATATATATATATATAATACTAATAATAATGCTGAACTCTTATATAGCGCTATAACTCCGACGAGGCATCAGACTCTAAGCGCTTAAATTACAAATTATTTTGGGTCAAACATACTCACTCACTCTCACACACACAAGCACGCACACATACAAACACACACACACACACACACACACAACACAACACATACACCGCGACGCCTATCTTCCTTCTCATATCATGGACTAAAATCAAAACGAACTTATTGTCAGGTCTGGTAACCCAAAGTGCTATGGAATCACTGTTGTAATGAAAATCTGCGGCTATGTGGTCTAGTGCTATGACACTCGCTTTCGGATTGGAAAGTCCTGGGTTCGATCCTCGCTCGGCGCATAGTTGAGTCCTTGGAAAATGCTCTTTATTCACATTCTCTCACTGTATTCAGGTGTAATATGAGTACCTGGCCGTTAACAGCGTTGTCTCTGTCGAAAAAAAACTGTAATATCGCCTAACAGGCGTCATGGACCGTCCTAAATGTTAAATGTTGCTGTTGGCGAGGGACCCCTTGTAAAGCGCTTTGAGCACGTTTAGTGGATATTGCGCTATATAAAAGCTAATTTTCAAAATTGTCTCAATCCAACACATGTCCATTAAAACAATTTTAACCCACTCCCATAGTTTTCTTGCTTTCGGTTATCAGACCTCTTAATATGTGGACATCGGTGTCTATCAATCGGTGTCTAAAAACATCGAATTTTCCTAAATTCTAGTAACCAAGTGACAACACATAACAAAACAAAAACAAAAACTAAAGAAGAAGAAGAAGAAGAAGAAGAAGAAGAAGAAGAAGAAGAAGAAGAAGAAGAAGAAGTAGAAGAAGAAGAAGAAGAAGAAGAAGAAGAAGAAGAAGAAGAAGAAGAAGAAGAAGAAGAAATAACAATGACCAAACCCAACAATTTTACCATCTTTAGATTTGATAACGATGAACAAGAATAGAATATTTCTATCTAATTTTGACACTGCGCTTGCTTGCTGTATTCAATCAATATAACTCTAATGATGTATCGAGCCATTTCTTGGGACATCTGGGTGGTGTTGTTGTTGATGTGATTTGATGGGGGTGGGGGTGTGGAGGGGTGGGGGGGGGGGAGAGTAGGGGTGGGGGTGGAGAAGTAGGGATTTAAGGGATGTTTGCGTGTCTCTCTTTTTTTATTGTCTGAAACCTGAAACACTTGGCGCCAGAAATGCTACCATGTACGAAAACACGTTAATGGAGTTTTCGCCCTTTAATTTTTAGTAGAACTATTTATCGCTAAGTTTGTTTGTTTTGTTTGTTTTTTTTTTTTGTTTGCTTTTGTTTTGTTTTTTTTTGTCAAGAACTAAAAAAATGTCTGATGTTATTAGCAGAATGATTGACATCTTGTGAAGATAAAAATAAGTGACCAATCGTCTCAAAAAGGTATTAAGTCATAATGGACCTGATTCTTCAAAACCAATTTTCATCTGAACTTATAGAGAATTAGAGTCAAAATACATGCTTCTTCTTCTTCTTCTTTCTACTCCTCGTAATGTAGAAACCTCAAGTTTGGGGAGTGAAATACATTTCTGACTTAATCGGAAAACGCGCATAAATTAAAATTTTGGCCAGAAAATTAGATCTTCAAATATTGATCGATTGAATTGACCACAATCCAACGACAAGCTGACTGAAGTCGAGAAATACCTTCATGGCGGAAGAAAACATCAACCCTGACCATGCAGCTGTATACAGGCTTTCCACAGGGATTGAGTGGGACATTCATGCAAATGAAGCTGTTGAAGATCCGAGAGAAGAAATGTCCTACGGAACTGAGCTCACACTGACTGAGCTCCCCAGGAATGAATGGGTAACACTGAACAGAGCACGGGAAAAACTTGGGAGAACAGCTGGGAGGATGAAAAAGTGGGGGCTGGCTGAGACTAGCTTGTGTACGTGTGGATAGATGCCCAGAGCAGACAATGGAGCACATCCTTAGAGAATGCCAGGATGGGCCCATCTGCACTGACCATGACCTAAGAGTCTGCTCCACAAATGTTGTGGAGTGATTTCGGTGTTGGAGCGACAAGCTTTGATTGATTGATTGACCCTCATCTTGCTAAAGACTAAAAACTTGGGACTTTACTGAAGTCCCAGGTTTGAGAGTCTTCAGCAAGATGAGGTTCATTTCAATCGATCGATATTTGAAGGCCGACTTTCCTGGCCAAATCTTTAAATACTTCTTTTCCAGAGTGCGGAGGTCCCGATAGCTCAGTTGGTAGAGCACTCTCTTCACAAGCAAAGGGACAAAAACGATCCCGGTGCAGTCGACATTTTTTCTGACAACCCCCTACCCTTTGTCCACCCAGCGGTAAATGAGTAGCTGAGTCTGTTAAATTTGGCGGAATGTACTATGCGATAGACTAGCGTCCTATCTAAAGGATAGCAAGCACTTGCTATTGTCCGGTTCACGCTATAGAAACCGGGATAAACTCCGGCTCCATGGGCCCAATGGCTCTGAAGGACTACTTTTTTAAAAACATCATTGTCTACTTTCTTTGATTTGATTAAGTCTTATTAATCAATACATTGTGATGTTTGTTTCTTAAACCTAAAATAGTAACATAAATACCATCAAACAATAAAGAGATTTTCATCTACATCATATCATCATTAAATAATGGGGTTTCTTAAGTAGTGGAAATGTCCTGAGAGCAAAATACTCTCAGTACATGAAGTTGAAAAGAGAGCTTTTGTGTGGTGCCCCTAGCATTTAAGGGGTTTGATCTTTTACATTTTTTTTAATTTCTAAAAATACATTTGTTGATTTGTTTATTATTATTTTGTTTTGTTTTTTTTTTTGTTTTTTTGTTTTTTGTTTGTTTGTTGTTTTTTGTTGTTTTTTTTTTTTTTTTTTTTTTTTTGTTGGGGTTTTTCTTGTTTTTGTTTGTTTAGTTTTTATTTTGTTGGGTTTTTTTTTGAAAGGGTTGTGAGTTATTTTGATTCCTTAAAAATATGATTTCTACAAACACCCTTTGTTAATTTTTTCGTTTGTTTTTTTTAAATGTTTTTTTAAAGATATATTCTATTTGTTTTTCCTTATTCTTTTGTTATTATTTAAAAGTAGGTATATTTTTACTCGATTAAAAGGAATATAGTGGCTAAGTTTGTTTTTTTTTCTCACTATATTTCTATTCAATACCAGTTATCAATTGTGATTCTTTTCTTCATATCTATTTTATCTGTTTCAGGGTGGGCAGTCCAAATATGTGAAACAATTCCATTTCACCACTTGGCCAGACCACGGGGTGCCTCGATTTGGACACTCCTTACTGTTATTTCGACAGAAGATACGGGCGTACGACTCCTTAGACAACGGAACGTTGGTCATCCATTGTAGGTAAGTAAGTTCAGTGTCAAACGTCATAGCTGTATCTGGTATTCAAGGAGAGTAGTAGTAGTAGCGTATGGCTACATCTCCACACTGGAAGTCTCCAGCCTGTCTTTAAATTCGTCACCGCAGTTGAGGACAGCCTCGAAATCTCCCGCGAATCTCGTCACAAGGCAGTGTAAGATTATGTGGTCTGCTGTCTCTGGAATTCCCTGACAGTCGTCTGACTCCCTCAGACCCCATCGATGCATGCTTGCAGCAGTCCTGCCGTGGCCTGTCAGTGTAATCGGTTTAAGGCGACCCACTGTTTTCAATTGCCATTCCTGTAGCCTGGCATAAATTCCGTTGGGCAATTGATTACCCCACCTCTCTCTGGCATGGTGTGTGTCCAATATTCCCTACCGTGTTGTTCAGTTCTCTCAAGGAGAGAACACCGTTATATGAGCTCTTTCATCCCCCCCCCCCCCCCCCGAATCCACCTACCCAAACCTTTAACCTTATATTAAATGCAAATTATACTCACTGCAAAACTAAAATATGAAAGGGGAGAAGAAGAGGAAAAAGAAGAAGGAGAAGGAGAAGAAGAAGAAGAAGAAGAAGAAGAAGAAGAAGAAGAAGAAGAAGAAGAAGAAGAAGAAGAAGAAGAAGAAGAAGAAGAAGAAGAAGATGGTGAGGTGGAGGAGGAGGAGGAGGAGGAGGAGGAGGAGGAGGATGAGGAGGAGGAGGAGGAGGAGGAATAGGTCTTTGGACTACTTAACGAAGTCACTAAGTAAATGAATAGACGTAAATACATTAATTGTATTGAGGGACGAGAAATAGTACCCTAACCTTCCTCATTGGCACACGAGCATGCACGCTTACCATTGTACTCAACACATGTGTACCAACACACATACAAATAGAAATAGAGAGAGACTGTGTGTGTGTGTGTGTGTGTGTGTGTGTGTGTGAGAGAGAGAGAGAGAGAGAGAGGAGGGATAGGGGGGAGAGAAGGGAGGGAGAGATGATGTGTGTGTGTGTGTGTGTGTGTGTGTGTGTGTGTGTAAGAGAGATAGAGAGAGAGGGAGGGGGGAGGGGCGAGAGAGAGAAGCACTCGCCAACTTCCGCTCATCAACACAAAGAGACATAATGTTATTTCAGTCCTAAAAGTCTAAACAAAGATGAGTACCACAGCAATCTAGAGATGGCATTGTTGATGAGTACCGTTGACTCCAGTCTTAATTATTCATATCCATCGGAAAGTCCTGAGCAAGAATAAATAAAAGGAACATTGGACTCCATTCGGGGCCGGGTGCCCACTCGAGTATGACCGCGTTAATGAATGAGCTCGAAATTAAAATGACAGGATAGGCGTCCGGGCGTCCGGCCGTCCGAGCGTCGTCGGAGCGTCCGTAATGGTATGGTTAGGTCTTCGATGGTATGGCGGACATTGACGGCCCGCAGAAATAATCCATTTGGAACGCATCCACTGCAAGTGGAAGGTTAATGTAAATTATGAGGGTTAATGCTAAAGATGGGCGAGTGAGATCCGGTCCTGATTTGACTTACAATGCAAGAGCTTTCTATAGATAGTATGCGCTTGGCTAAGAAACTCACAATATTGCCATCCGGAAGGATAACGGACGAACACACAAAACTATGTGTAACCTTGAACGTCTATTGTCTGGTTAATACAGTATAGTGAGAATACATACTTTTTATGATTATTTTATATAAAGCTCAATACATGAGTAACTTGGAAAAGGCCTATGAAATAACTCATATATTATGTCCTGGAAGGGACAATCACCCTCTCGTATATTTGTAGATTGGTACTTTTTTTTTCAATGATGATAACACAATGAACATGGTGCGTAAATCAAAATTTGATACTAATGGATCATGTGCATCCCAAAACCATTTTCTCATTGGTCAATAAAAATGCACAATTATGCAAATGGCTGAAGTCGTGAAAGGTGGGGAGGGGGGGGGGGATTGGATGGAAGGGCTTCTGGAGTACTTTCATTTACCCCCCCCCCCCCCCCCCAAAAAAAAAAAAATACATCGGGAAGGGAGGGGTAGCATTTCGAGAATGGTTCTAGATAAAAGGTTAAGTGCTTGAATAGCCTGGGGTGTTGGTAATGGCCAGTAAATGACCATTTTTTAGAAGGAACTGGTCAAGCGTCCATCAGGTCAGTGCCCATATCTCATCAAACCACCGGCCATTGTCCATCCCTGAAATTAATGTCCTCCGATGTCAATTTGTAATTCTGATGCTTTTGCTTATGATATTATTTGGCGGGTGGTAGTGGGGTGGGGGTGGGGGGGGGGGGAAGAGGGGATTCCGATATCTCAGTTGCTAGAGCACTTGTTTCACATGCAAAGGGAGAGTGATCGCTTACGTATAGAGTCCACATTATTTATTCCGACCGCCTGTCCACCCAGCAGTGATTGGGTGCCTGGCTCTATTAATCAAATCTAGAAAGTGCGTTTCTATTGACAAGCGTTCTACCCAAAGTGAAACAAGCAATTGTTTGCGTCTGTTTTACGCTATAGACAAAGGGATAAACTCCGACTCTGCTCCATGGGCCTAATGATTGGCTCTGAATGACTATTTTATAATATTATGTTTCTTTAATATGGTATCTATAGTTTCAATCTGTTGTAAAGCGGGTGCCAAAAAGTGAAGTGCGGCTATGTGGTCTTGTGGGATGACACCCGCTATCGGATCGGAAGGACCAACTTTCGAGATTTGCTCGACGCGTATTTGAGTCCACGAAAAAGGCTCTTTACTCAGATTCTCTCACCGTACACAGGTGTAAAATGACTAACTGGTCGTTAACAGCATTGTCTCTGTCCGAAAAAAAAAATGTAATATCGCCTAACAGGCGTCATGTCTCGTTCTGCATGTTACGTGTTGCTGTTGGTCAGGGCCCTTTGTAAAGCGATTTGAGCACGTTTAGTGGGTAATTGTGTTATATAAGTAAAGCTCAAGCTCAAGGTAAAGTTGAATAGATCAGAAATACAAAAACAACAACCCAAAAAAAAAAAACCCTTTCACTTTCTAAACTCATTAAATTATATTGCCGTACTCTTAAAAGAACAATCACGTATCTAAAACTTTGGCCAGTAAACTAATCTTTCAAATATCGATCGATTAAAATTACTCTAATTTTGGCAAAAACTCTCAGAGCTAGGACTTCGCGAGTGGTGGATGGCGTCGATTATAGCGTGTATCTCTCGTGGCCAGGCGGAGATGCCGTGAGAGTCGGGTCGTGGGTCCGACTCTCCATCGCCACAAATTATTTTATTTTCTATTAGCTTCTGGTTGGCACTTTCCAACTTATACATTTCTTGTATTATCAACATAAGTGCGTGCTCCACTCACTTTTCTGGATTTTTATCTTTTTTTCTAGGTCTAGATATCACTTTTGTGTGAATTTTATTTAGATATTTTGATTTTTCTTTCATTATATTTTTTTTATTTTTGTTGGTGATTACACATGCGTACACAGAAGTGCGCACATGCATGCATTTGCAATCACACAAAAGGGCACCAATGAGCGTCACACACTCACACGCGTAATCAAAATTTCGAACACATATCAATCAGATTATATTTACCTCAACCACTGGTCCATCAATTTTTTTTTTTTAATTCATCTTTCCTGCAATCCCCCCCCCCCCCCCCCCCCCAACCCCCCTCTTATACGTTGTGTTTATATCAAGATCCATTCTGAAATGGGATATCATTATAATTTGTCCCCCCTCGTCAACAAAATGGACCGTACAATAAAATGGACCAAAGTGGCATCGAAAGTTACCCCCCCCCCCCCACACCCACCCACCTCTCCCCTTTTTCTTGTTCTTGAGGGTGCCCCATTATTCACAACTCTTGTTATATTTTCTTCTCACCCACACCTCCTTAACCCCCCTCCCCCCCCCCCCCCCCCCCCCCTTCCCTTTATCTTGCCTCATCTCTCTATCGTCGAAAACTTCGTCTTCATCCTCATTACTTTAACAAATTATTCTCTGTGTGTGCGAGTGTGTGTTTGTGTTTGTGTGTGTGTGTGTGTGTGTGTGAAAAAGGGGGAGGGGGTGTTGATTAGAATGAGGGCATGCTTCGGAGATAGTAATTGACGAGTATAATGTAGAGTGGGAAGGGTGGAGGGTTGGGGGGGGGGGGAAGTTTTAAGGGGGGAGGATGACCAATCTACTATGCAGTCTCTTACTGGGACCCAGGAGTGGGTGGGGGAGGGGGACCGAGAGGAGGGGTGGGGGGAGGGTATCATTGAGTAGTTTTGTTTCTTGTAATGACTCACGACTGAGAGTACTACTACTAGCATCACTCACGCACACAATATCTTTGATTTATTTGTTATTCGTTTGAAATGAGTTTTGGAGAATCCCATAATGAGAATGAGTGAGAGAGCGAAAGGGAGAGAGAGAGAGAGAGATTGAGAATTAGATGGAAGAAGAAGAAGAAGAAAAAAAAATCGCTCATCAAAAGCAACGAAAGCGAATAAAGGAGCAAGGCGAACAGTTAGCGTTGAGTAGTCGTTTGACATTCAAAATTGAACGAGAAATCAAAAACTGGAGTAATAATAATGAAAA
Organism: Berghia stephanieae; assembly: GCF_034508935.2. Taxonomy (NCBI): domain Eukaryota; kingdom Metazoa; phylum Mollusca; class Gastropoda; order Nudibranchia; family Aeolidiidae; genus Berghia; species Berghia stephanieae. The sequence continues at coordinate 107,573,083 of NC_088360.1, forward strand.
AAAAAAGAAATGGAACAATTTATTTAGTCAGGGAATTTAAATTAGACAATTGAAAATTGAAGTGCGGAGCTGTGTGGAACCAAATGTGGCATTAATAATGAAAATGCAAGTCGTTGCTGATCGAAGATTCAGCAGAGGCCGGCGATAGTGGAGATAGTTTATTAATTGGCCATCATAGGTGGGGTGTAGTGTCGTTATTGGGAATTTGTACGTAATTGTATGAGTGAAAAAAATAGGGGAAGAGGGAGGGGGGGGGGGGGGGGGGGGGGGGGGGGGGGGAGGGGGGGATGGGGGGGGGGGGGGAGGCGCGCGAGGGTATGGTGTATGTGGATGGGGGGGTGGGGTGATGTGTGCGTATGTGTGTATGTGTGTATGTGTGTGTATGTGTGTGTATGGTTGTGTGTAGTTGTGTGTGATTGTGTGTATGTGTTGTATGTGTATGTTGTGTATGTGTGTGTATGTGTGTATGTGTGTATGTGTATGTATGCGTGTGTATGTGTGTGCGTATGTGTATGTGTGTATGTGTGTTTGTGTGTGTGCGCGCGCGAAGAAAGGAGGAGGAGGAGTAAGAGGAGGACGACTAAAACTTCATGAGTCAATTTCATTGTTTTTTTTGTTTTTGTTTTTGTTTTTTTTTTGTTTTTTTTTTGTTTTTTTCGGAACAACGTTTCATTCCATTTTTTGAAATCATCTTACAAGCGGTGATCTAAAACTTTCCCCAGCTGGTGCTGTGAATCTTGCAGTTCTTCAGAGCCATGAGGCCCAAAGAGCCTGGGGTTATCCCTATTTATATATATTGCGTGAAACGGATGATAATGATATAGCATAGCAATTGTTCGCTACCCTTGTGATAGGACGCTACTCTTATCTAATTCAAAGCAACTCTGAGCTATCGGGCCTCGCTCTGTGTAAAGGGACTGATTGCTAATTGTGCGGCTATGTGGTCTAGTGGTATGACACTCGCTTTCCGATCGGAAGATCCCGAGTTCGTGCCTCGCTCGACGCATAGTTGAGTCCTTGGAAAAGACTCTTTACTCACATTCTCTCATCGTACTCAGGTGTAAAATGAGTACCTGGCCGTTAACAGCGTTGTCTTTGTCCGAAAAATTGTAATATCGCCTAACAGGCGGCATGTCCCGTTCTACACGTTAAATGTTGCTGTTGACCAGGGACCCTTTGTAAAGCGTTTGAGCACATTTAGTGGATATTGAGCTATATAAAAGCTCAATTAATGATTTTTTTTTAATATGTTCGATTTTAGGGTTTTAAATGAATGACGCAGGCACGAACATTTAGTTCGTTTAAAAGATGAATCGTGTGATCCACAGGACCAGTCTGGAATAAATGTACCTTAGGGGCAACGTGGCTTTGCGGTACGGTCTTTGCTTCGTACCTGAATGGTACCGAGTTCGATCACCAGCCGCCGCTGCGCTGTGTGTGTTGCCTTGAGCAAGTCACATCGCCCAGCCTGGTTCACTTTGGGTGCTGACGCCTAGGTTATTCCAGTCTTCCCTAGGATTAGACCCTAAAGACAAATTTCCCTTGGGAATGAATAAAGGGAATTTTTTTTATTTTTGTATTTTATGACCTAGATATTATGTCGATTATATGACCTGGAATTCAAAATAATTAGAATTTTGATTGACAAAAATAATAATAATAATAATAATAATAATAATAATAATAATAATAATAATAATAATAATAATAATAATAATAATAATAATAATAACAATAATAATAATATAAGAAGAAGAAGAAGAAGAAGAAGAAGAAGAAGAAGAAGAAGAAGAAGAAGAAGAAGAAGAAGAAGAAGAAGAAGAAGAAGAAGAAGAAGAAGAAGAAGAAGAATATTGCAAGTTTAAAAACAAACAAAAAACTCTACAAAAATTCCGTTTACTCATCCCATAGGGGAAACTTGTCTCTAGAGTCTATTCCAAGGGAAGACTGGAATATCCCAGGCATTAGCCGCAATGCAACGCCGCAAATTGAGCTAGGGCGATGTGATTTGCTCAAGGCCATACAGCGCAGCAACGGTGGGTGATCGAACTCGGTACCTTTCGGGTACGAAGCAAAGACCATACCACTGAGCCGCGCCGTCCCATAAATTATGTGGAATTATGTGGGCCTGGAAATCAAAATAATTAGAATATTGATTGACAAAAAGATAATGCAAGTTGATAGGAAAATGACTTTGAGACTCGCGATAAATTAACTTGGATCCCAAACGAGGCAAACCGTAGCCATCGGTAACTTATAGCCTGACACTGACCAGAAAATGACGTCAAAATGCCAGTCTTTGGCCACAAAAGAAAACAAATCGTGAGTCGTATTCAATAATTCGACCAATGAAATAGCTTGTTTCCTTGAGCTCTACTAACGACAACTCACTGGACGCTACACAATCCTAAAAAATGACGTCAAACTGCCAGTCCTAGAGGGTTCTTTATCGGGCAAACGTGGTTAGATGGGGTGCATGAGTGCAGATTGGAAGAGTAACTACTCCCCTCCACCCCCCCCCCCCCCATTCCCTCTTATACATACACACACACACACACACAAACACACAGCACATACACATAACACACACACAAACACTCCCTTGGGGAAACGATTTTGAAGGCTAACATGATCTCATTGTAGCGGTATGAATGGCTTGTCAACCCCAGTCATGTGCTGCAGTGGATACTCCCTTTGGTGACAAGGGGACAATCAAAGATTAGACCAGGCAGGAGATCGTAGTGGTTAGAGATTGGAACTGCCATAACATTATATCGGGAGGTTTTCCGAAAGCGCTTAGTGCTAAGGGAAGCAACTCAAATATTCCCTCAATTAACCCTAGGAAAATATTATAAAACCTAGGACCTTTAACTAACCCTAATAGAAAAAAACAAACACCTTACCACCTTTGCTAAGACTTATGACTAACTCTAATAGAAAAAAAATCCTCCGATCTCGAGCTAACCCAATTAGAAAAAAAAAACAACCCTAGGACTGCTTTGCACTACCTTTCAATGCTTCACAAATCAAAATGGCGACCGAGAATCAATACAATGGTCAAATTTGGAAATTTTAAACTTTCACAAATCTATCAAGGTTTGTTCTAGAGTTTTTAAAATACTTTTATATGATGACAAATTGCACAAATAAACGCCTGACAAAAGATCCACGTTGAAAATATAAATTGAAAGAAATGCTAGCGCTAGGAGATTTCGGAAGGTCTCCCATTATATCTGCAAACCACTGACCAAAAAAAACACACACTTTTTTTTTACTTTATTATGAAACTTTTATTTATATAAATATCCACCTTACCTTAAAGGAGTTCCGTCTCCCTACAGAGGTTGAATATCATGGAACGTTATTCTTCATGCTCAATGGCCATTACTGCGCAGTCAATTATCTTTTTGCCTGTTGATGCCTCCACATTTCCTATCCAGGACTTCCTTGGCTTGCTCCGTACCTTTCTGCCAAATACTTTTCCCTCTAGCTCTGATCTTTGAATGGTGTTGTGTCCGAATGTGTCCGAACGTGTCCATAAGTCAGTTTTCTCATTTTAACTTCTGCCAACAGTTTTCTGGACTATTGTCCTGCATCAATAAGAACCAGAATGTTTGATAATTATGGAAAGTATGCGCTTGGCTAAGAAGCCCACAACATTGCCACTCGGAAGTACACACAAATCTATGTGTAACCTTGAACGTTTATAGTCTGGTTGATACAGTTTAGTGAGAAATATTCATAAACGTGAATGGCCAAAAACAATAACAAAGGCCTGAGTGACGTCAACTTCCAACATCTATAACGGTATGAAAAAGCGTTTATGAATCAATGATAGTCAAAGTAGAAAGAAAAATACAAGAAAAAAAATTCATCCCATGAAAACCAGCCTTCTTCACCTGGGAATCGAACATCAAGCCTCCCGATTACCACGGTCAGACATGGTTCGATCTCCAGTCGAAGCAAGCAGATATTTCGGAGAAGGGGTGTTTTTTTCTTTATTTATTGTATTTTTCTTTCTGCTTTGTCTTGTGATTCCCGATAACTCATTTTGGTAGAGCACTCACTTCACACGCAAAGGGGCCGAGATCGATCCGAATGCGGTTGATTTTTTTCTGACCACCCCCCCCCCCTCCTATGTCCACCCAGTTGTGAATGGGTAGATGAGTCTGTTATATTTGGCGGAAAGTCCTTTGCGATAGAATATCGTCCTATCCAAAGGATAGCAAGCAATTGCTATTGTCCGTTTCACGCTCTAGAAACCGGGATAAACTCCGGCTCTTTGGGTCTGAAGGCTCTGAAGGACTTGTTGTGTTTTTGTTTTTATGTCTTGTATTGTTTCATACATACTTTTTTCAAACCGTTTTCCTTCACCAGTGATAAAGATTTTTTTTAAAAAAGTGTTCATGAAACATTGTCAGCAAAGCAGATATAGTTTTAAAAAGTGCAAGAAATAAAATTAACGATCCCCAAAATCAGCATGTTTCGACTGGAGATCAAACCTCAGACCTTCTGATTACCAGTCAGACGTGGTTCCATCCCCAGTCCAGGCAATGTATGTTGTTGTTTGTTTGGGGTTTTTTTCTTTCCTTTGTCTAACACTATTTTACACAAAACTTTTTTTTTTCAGATTTTTATCTTACACCAGTGCCGGCTCTCTAAGTTGTCATTTTGATATAAACCTAATTTTGATTTGATACGCTTCAGAGGCTAAGACGAGCTGCAACGAAATAGTTATGACGTGAATATTTTACAACCATAAACAACATAGACAACGTTGTTAACGGCCAGGTACTCATTTTACATTTTACCTGAGTACGGTGAGAGAATGTGAGTATGTAAAGAGCCTTTTCCAAGGACTCAACTATGCGCCGAGCGAGGCTCGAACCCAGGACCTACCTATCCGAAAGCGAGTGTCATACTACGACTAACTAGACCACTTAGGCGCATGGCCAAAATAAGATTTTTTAAATATTTTCTGTCAGTGAATGAACGTCAATATTGTGGAACCAGTAATACGGTCCCGTATCATTGCAGGCCGCTCATCCACGAAAATCGGCTAAAAGATTGATCAAACTTATTCATAATCCCCCGGGTATTGTCCCTCACGCCGTAATGAAATAATCACAGTTAACGCGTAATCGGATTATGTATTAGACACCTAATTATTATGCCGACTATCGATATTATTATTATTATTATTATTATTATTATTATCATTATTACAACGGCTGGCAATAGGATGAAGTGGTAATCGATTCCAGAGATTAATATAATCAATTCCAGGATTCGGAAGGATGAATGGATGGATGGATGGATGGATGGACAATAATACTGGCACCGGCCAGTCAACCCCCCCCCCCCCCCCCCACGTAGTCTGATGTCCAAGACTATAATATAATAGAAAGTCGGAATCACTCAGTGGCCCATGAATGTTTGGTCAGGTCAATTTTTGTCGTTCTATTCTATTTATTGGCGGCGAAACTTAACCCAGTTTCTGTAGCTTGAAATAAAAGATAACAATAATGTTTTCTTCTGTGTAGATTCGAGATAACGGAAATAACATCGCTAGAATGCAAACAAGATAGAGAGATTGAGATGCGGTCCAGTGTTTGGACAAGTTCCTATGACGCCAGGGTTCATTACAGTATATGTGGCTTGATCCGATATATATTAATAAATTCGAGCCTTGCTGCTCCTTGGAGCAGGCTCTTTACTCACATTCTCCCACCGTACTCAGGTGTAAAATGAGTACCTGGCCGTTAACAGCGTTGTCGTTGTCCGAAAAAAAAATTGTAATATCGCCTACCAGGCGTCACGTCCCGTCATACATGTTAAATGTTGCTGTTTGCCAGGGAGCCCTTGTAAAGCACTTTGAGCACGTTTAATGGATATTGTGCTATATAAAAGTTAATTTAATTTTATTTTTTTTATATCCATCATTTCCCCCTACCCCAGATTGTCCATCCAGCGATAGACTTTCTTAGCGTCATTTAGAAAGAAATTGCTATTGTTCGTTTCACATTATAGAAACCGTGATAAAGTCTGAGTCCATGGGCTCCATGTCTCTAAAGGTATACTTTTGTTTAATGTGACCCTGTAGCACGCTGACTAGCAGATCATTTCATCCGAGTAATATCATCAAACTCGCCAAAATAATTTGTTTAAAATAAATAAAGCAAAACTTTTGAGTAAAATAAAAACTTGTTATTGATTGAATCCATTCAACTCCCCCCCCCCCCCCCCCCCACAACCCATCCCCTTCCTTCATCCCCCCCCCCCCCCCCCCTCCCCACAATTTCCTAATTCCTTTCATAAGCAATCGCAAAATAAAATAAAATAATGAATCCAGAATCAATCAGTATTAGTCATTAACCCCCCCCCCCCTTTCCCTCTCTCTCTCTCTCTCTCTCTCTCTCTCTCTCTCTCTCTCTCTCTCTCCCTCTCTCTCTCGTTGCCAATTCTCAACTAACCTGCAACAAATGTTGAATCCTTCACTTGTTTATCAGCGCTGCAATCTACCAACAACAAAAAAAAAGAAACTATTTTCTCCAATCCAAATAATTCTATAATTCATCGTGAGTCAACGCTTCTTCACCATCCACGGATTCCCACACAAAGCCAAAAGGCAATAACAACATGTAATACCCCCCCCCCCCCCCTCCTTTTCCAGCGCCTTTCCCTCATTTTTCCGAGTCACTTTATTACTACCGATCATCATCATATTCGGCCAAGAGCTAGACTATCTATTTCTGGATGCCAAAATGTAATCAAACAAAAAGGCCATCACGTAAAGAGTTATTGGAAATATTCTTTTTCCCCCAACTAAAACCAGCCATTATTAATGATATTATGGCCGGGGATTATTAAGGAGCGTGACTTTGGGACAGCTGGATGAATATTTTAGACTTTGTTTTGTTACATTCACGTTTTTTATGACGTTCAACTATTCTTTGTTGCCGTTTTAATCTTTAAAAATATCTGCCCTTGTTTTCAGTGTATTCAAACTACGACAGGGTGCCCATGAAAATTTTGCTGCTTGAAGCTCGAAAGAAAAAAAAAATGACGATAAGACTTGAATTGTAAGCTTCAATTTATTAGACGAAGACAGATACTGTGAACGTTTCGCGTTTCCCTTTTATCAACAAAACAGGATGAATGAAACACTACAGAGTCTACTCTCATTCGTCTGTAGTATTTCATTCATCCTGTTTTGTTGATACAGGGGAAACGTTCACAGTATCTGTCTTCGTCTAAAAATATGAAGCTTACAATTCAATACGTATCATTATTTTACAGGGTGTCCACAAAGTTTGGGTACATGTCATACTTCACTATATGATATTTTAATAATAATAATAATGCTCTAACTCCGAGACACCAAACTCTAAGCGCTTAAATTACACATTATTTTGGCTGAAACAAACTCATTCACACACACACACACAGACACACACACACACACACACACACACACACACACGCACAACACACAACACAAACCAGACAGACCGATCTTGCTTCTCATACCATCTAGTAAAGACGAAACAAATATGGTTTTTTTTTTATTTATTCATTTTTGCTGTAGATTGTGGAGATTTGGCTGAAAAATATTTTTATTCACCGGAGAAGAGGCAGGTGACGTGATGTTAAAATTCAATTCATTTCCACCCCAACTTGAATAAGATTGAGTTTTGTTTTAAAAGGGGAATGTGTTCTACTATCTTGGACCCAAACTTTATGGACACCATGCATAATGTTTTAATGTACTCTGAAATAAAATTAGATTAAATAAAACTTTGAATATTTTTATGAATCATTGCTTACCATTTTTAAAAGTAATAAAGAAAAGTCAATATAACAGATTTTTAAAAAGAACAAAACACCAAACACGTAACGTTTCGGGCTCAAAACCCTTCTTCAGCCAACAACAAAAACTCCAATAAAAACATAAATGCATTACTAAGTTCCAGATTGACGACAGAGAAATTTGGTGGGTCTTCTCTGTGAAAGAAAAAGTCTTGGAATGCAAGCAAAAAGAAGCGTGTTTTCTTACTTTTTACATTCCACAGCTTCTAGTCGCTATCACTTACCATTATATTATCCCCCTCCTTACCACCTATAGATAGTTCGAAGTTGACGTCACTCAAGTCTTTGTTATTGGTTGTTTTGTTTTTTTTTGTTTTTTTTGCCATCCGCGTATATGAGTAATTTTTCTTAAACTGTATTAACTTGACTATAAACGATCATGGTTACACAAAGTTTTGTGTATTGGTCCGTTATTCTTCCGGATGGCAATGTTGTGAACTCCTTAGCCAATCGCATACTATCTATAGGAAAATTGTCACATTTGTTACGATGCAGCCAACAATTTCGTCATTCTAATTTCTTTTGTACAACATAATATTAGAATAAAAATGTTTGCTATAGTTAAAGTATATATAAACACCGTGTTGAAGAGCTCGTTTAGCACAAAACAATAATATTGTAGGATATAGCAAGAACTTACAGCTTTTGTAAAATCTGTTTTTGTATAGGTTGGGTGTGAAATTTTCTGGAAAATACGGAAAATGGCCGGCAAGGAGAGAGTCAAGCTTTCTTGAAGAAAATTGAATAATAGATTAAAGCTTACAATTCAATATTTATCCGTATTATGCTTTCTCACCATCATACAGAACCCCATTTTGTCAGAATTCGAACGCATGCTATAATCCTTTTGAGTCATTTTACAGGTCATCTAACCACTAAGCTATTTGCATTTTTTTCCTTTTCGATTAAACCCTGCTCCATTGTTGGAACTGAATGGAGGATATCATCATAATTATTATTGGTAGAAGTGATGAATCACAGACCACTCTGACTTACAGTATGGCACGGTTATCTCGAAATGGGTTCGCATTAAGTCATGCGTCGGTTAATTTCAAAACCCTACGGACTGTGTTGATTTGGAGAAGCGAGAAGGTAACATAATTTAGTGTAACTGGTGGCAAGCTATTCTAGTCTTAAACGTACTATAAAGATATCACCTCCTGTTATTTTGGATTTTTTTATGAGTAGGGGGTGGGGGGAAGGGGGGGGGGGGCGGGCCCAAACGTCGTTTTTACTTAATAATTGTTATTTCTATCTAACCTGTATCGATTCATAAAAAAATCAAACTCGACTTCCCCGGGATCGATCTTAGCCCATTTGCCTGCGATGCGATTGCTCTAACAATTAATCTATCAAGACGCACCCCCCCCCCCCCGCGAGAAATTAACGCATGCGCAATATTTCGCATCTTAAAACGCTTTGCTCGAATTCTAAATTTATCGATGTATCCGAGCCACACTGTATATTATAAATTGACCACCATGTAGCATAGGTCCGGTCATTTGGTCATCAGCTCATAGCCCCTGCTGTAATAACCAAATGCCAAATTTCATGTCTGCCTCTGATTCCCATCTCATTCTCTTCCCCCCCCCCCCCCCCCCCCCCCCCCCTTCCCCCAACCCCATTCGTCCATTGGCCCATTGAACTCCATTAAACTCGGCCACTCTAAGACTAACAAAACAAGAACAATGGCGTACTTTGAATTACTAACGAAAGAGTGAAAATGGAAAGGCTTCGTATGGGAACAAAACAGACAATGGACGTTTCGGGTACAAACCCTTCGTCAGCACAACAATACACAAATAAACGTGGAAAACAAATAAAATATAATGAAAAATAACTTGTATCGTCTGTACTCAATGGTGGTTGCAGTATGAATGAAATGTTAGCGTGGCGTGGGTAGAGGATAGGGTGCCCCAGGGGGGTGACTTACCGTTTGCGTACTTTGAATTACAAATTAAAAAGGATTTTGGCCAGAAAACTCGTCCTTCAAATATCGATCGATTAAAATGATCCTCGTATTGTCAAAAAACAAACAAAAACGAAAAAAAAATCCTCTCAAACATGACACCGGTTCTAAATCCCAGGTTTGAGAGATTTTGTCAAGAAGAGAGTCATTCTAAATTTATCGATGTATCCGAGCCGCACTGTATATTATAAATTGACGACCGTGTCGCATGAGTCCGGTCATTTCTTGATCAGGCAGCTCATAGCCCCTGCTGAAATAACCAAATGCCAAATTTCATGTCTGCCTCTGATTCCCATCTCATTCTCTCCCCCCCCCCCCCCCCCCCTTTTTCCCCCAACCCCATTCGTCCATTGACCCATTGAACTCCATTAAACTCGACCACTCTAAGACTAACAAGAAAAATGGCGTATTCTTAATTAACACATTAAAAATAATTTTGGCCAGAAAACTCGTCCTTCAAATACCGATCGATTAAAAGGACCCTCGTCTTGTCAAAAAAAAATTAAAAAAAAAAAAAAAACAACAAACAAACAAACAAACAAAAACGTTCAAACATGAGACCGGTTCTAAGTCCCAGGTTTGAGAGAGATTGTGTCAAGATGGAGGACAACTTTTTCTGGCTAAAATGTTTCAAATATGTTTTTTACAAAGTACGGCAGAGAATTTGGATCCGGAAACGTCCACTTAATTAAGATTTGTCGATTAAATAGTGAAATGGAATACAATGCCCCTCCACTTGTGAATAGGTCTCTAAAACAAGATTTACTTTT
>NC_088360.1:107586190-107588690 GCF_034508935.2 Berghia stephanieae
TGATGATGATGATGATGAGGAGGAGGAGGAGGAGGAGGAGGATGATGATGATGATGATGTTGATGATTAATAATAATAATAATAATAATAATAATAATAATAATAATAATAATAATAATAATAATAATAATAATAATAAAAACAATATTATTGTACAGCTGTATTTCTTTCTCCCTCTAAAAAAAAAGTAACAAACTTGCATGTTTATGCATGACATGTTATCGCGTAGGCTATCGAAATTTACAGTAACGATTATTGTCAGCCATGCGTTTTTACTCATTCACGCACCGATGAAACAAAATATCAGACGAAGCCGTTGTGAATATGTCGTCCATAGTTCTGAGCTAACGCCATCAGCAAATTTATTCCGTTCTATTTATCTTGTATTTATTTCTATGGTTTTGTTGTGGTTTGTTTTTGTTTTTTCTTGTGTGATTTTTTTAAAACGGTAATTGAATGTAAACATGAAATATAAGTTTGAATTTTTAATGAATGTTTCTTTCATTCTCTCCCTTTTTTTATGTATGACTATCTAGTGGATGACAAACATGTTTCAATGTATTTTTAATAAAAGTATAACATACTGATAATACTAATAGGATGCAATAGTCTGATATCACGTCCGCCCAGCAACGAGCAGTTTGGTTCTAAACAAAGAAAATCGATACTTTTTATTCTTCATGATGGCTAGAACTTTTTCACATGTCATGTGATCAGAACGTATAGATAGTATGCGCTTGGCTAAGAATCTCACAACATTGCCATCCGGAAGTATAACGGACCAACACACAAAACTGTGTGTAAACATGAACTTTTATAGTCGGGTTAATACAATTTACTAAGAATTACTCATAAACGCGGATGGCAAAAAAAAACAATAACAAAGACCTGAGTGACGTCAACTTCGAACTATCAGAAAATAGTGTGCGCTTGGCTTAGAAGCTCACAACATTGCCATCCGGAAGTATGACGACAACCACACAAAACTATGTGTAACCTTAAACGTTTATAGTCTGGTTATTACAGTTAAGTGAAAATTACTCATGAACGAGTGTGGCAAAAAGCAATAACAAAGACCTGAATGACGTCAATCTCATTCTATCTTTCTATAAAATTCAATTTATTCATCCCATATGCGAAATATTGCTCTAGGGTCTATTCCAAGATAAGACTGGAATAACCCAAGCGTCAGCCGCAGTGCAGCGCCGCAAATTGAGCTAGGACGAGGTGACTTGCTCAAGGCTCCACAGCGCAGCGGCGAGTGATCGAATTCGGTATCTATCGGGTACGAAGCAAAGACCTTTGCATGCCGCTGAGCCACGCTGCCCCTAAATTATGCATACATAGAACTAACTATTGTCTTCAACAAGTAAAATCCTGGGTAGTCAAGGTCTGGGTTAACAAAAAAAAAAAAAAAAAAAAAAGTAATTCTTCCGAGCCATACGGCCCATGGAGCCGGAGTTTATACCGGTTTCTAAAGCGTGAAACGGACAATACCAATTGCTTCTATCATTTGGACAGTATGCTAGTCTATCGCAAAGAACATTCCGCCAAATCTAACCGACTCGGCTACCCATTCATTGCTGGGTGGACAGGAGAGGGGGGGGGGGTGTCAGAAAAAATCTCGACTGCACCCGGGATCGATTTTGGTCCCTTTGCGTGTGAGTCGAGTAGGTACTCTCCTTACGGAACTATCGGGTTAATAAAATAATAGAATAATTGAACAGGTATTATGGGGGGAAAAACCAGCGTTAACTATGAATATAAGATTTTAAAACTCTTGCAATGAGAACTTCGAACGAGGTCCCAATTCCGGGACTTCTCTGAATCCCAGATTTGCAAGTTTTTGCCAAAATTGATGGTCATTTTCATCCATGGATATTTATTGAAGGATGAGTTTTCTGACCAAAATTCTTAAATACGTGTTTGTGCAGAGTACACAAGGTCAATGCAGGGCATCAATTACACGTCTAAAACTTGAGCCTGTGCAAAGACTCCACAATAATATGAACAAAGAATATACATCATCTTGAACGTCAAAATGTCCTGTGACATACTGGGTCAAAGCAATCACTTTAACCCAATAAAATTATGTACTTATAATATATTTATACACAACGGGAATGCTAAGCTTCTAGAAGCCTTGGACTGTATGAGTAAAAAAAATGAAAAATGACTATAACAGCTTAAAAAAAGCAAAAAATATCAATTCGGAACTTTTCGGGTTCAAAATCCTTCTCAGCCTAAAATAAATATAATGAAAACATAAAACACAAAACATCACCTAAAAACCAGATATTTGTTTTTAAGTAATGTATCTATGTTTTTTATTGTTTTTTTTTTAAATCTTTTGGTGTTTTTTTTATTTTTTTGGTTAGCCAAAGAGAGTTTGAGCCGAAATGTTCCGTCGTTTTTTTTTATTTTAAATGGTGTTCATTTTCGAAGCTGTTATATTCATTTATATATGTATATATATATAAAGGCCCGTGCTACTTGACCT
>NC_088360.1:107593690-107628690 GCF_034508935.2 Berghia stephanieae
CACAACATAATAGTTAGATAGATCTGTTCTAGATGGATATATTATATATATATATATATATATATATATATATATATATATATATATATATAAATTAAGAGATAGATATATATGTGAATAGATAGATAAATAGATGTATAGATTGATAGATAGATGGATGGACAGATAGATAGATAGATAGAGAGAGAGAGAGAGAGATAGAGAGAGAGAGAGAGAGAGAGAGAGAGAGAGAGAGAGAGAGAGAGAGAGAGAGAGAGCGAGCAAAAAGTATAGAAGACACAGGGCAAATATTGGCCCTGCGTGAGAATTTAACGAAGCGCCGACGATGAAATGAGATGGATTCGGACCATAGCACTATAGATAGCATTGATTCGGACAGAACAGGTCAAAAGATTCCAGTGTACTCCGCCATACCCATTCACAGCATCGGTTCTCTCTCCCCCCTCACCCCACCCCCCCCCCCCCCCCCCCCCACACCCCCAGCATTTTTCTCGGCTCTTCCCGATTCTGTTGAATTCCTTTATTTGGATATCCCCCCCCCCCCCCCTCCCACCTTCCCATATTTCTCGTCCATGTCCGTGCCCAGATCAATCATGATTTTGTCAACATGGTGGTGTCGGATTTCGGTTGAACTCTGAACTTTGAACGTCTGGCGGTGCGGAATAAATTGCTTTCTATTGCTGTTGTAATGTGAAACGGAAAACAAGACGATATAAAAATATTTTAAGAAATTAAGCAAAGCGTAAACGCAATTAACGCTTTGTCGATAACATATCAAAGTGACAACAAAATAGGGAGCAAAAATTGGTACAAGATACGGATCTGTAAAAAGAGAGAAAAATTCAAGAAAAAAAAGAATATGCCAAAATGACTGCCTTGACTGGGAATCAAACTTCAGACCTTCTGATTACTGATCAAAAATAGTTTTCAGAAGCGATAATGGAGCAAACACGAAGTGTAGTCTACATGTTTGCAGGCCTTATAACTGAACGCAATTCATGATTATGGGGTTTGATTTAACAGTGCTGTTATGAACAATAGTTTGCGTTGGTTTAAGAGTAGGTTCCCTATTTCCATTACATTAATAATAAGCCTATAATGAAGTGGGTTATTTGACCTGCAAATAAGTGCACGTTGGGCTAACTCAAATGTCTTCATCCTTGTTTTCTTGTGTTTAATGTTTGTCTTTTGTAATACAGCGAGGAATCACAGCGTAAAACGAAAATGTACGTCCTGCCATTGAAATATAAATGACAATGTGAAATTAATTACGAAAACAGATAAAACGGACGTTTCGGGTTTCCCCTTTATCAACAAACAGGATGAATGAAACACTACAGATGAATGAGATAATGTGGTAGTGGCGTTGTGAAGATGATTCATGAATACACACATACAAAAGCGGGAGGATAATGCCAGCATTGGTTTTGTTTAAAGTTTGAGTCACACACACACACACACATGGACACACATGAAAATACACACACACACACACACACACACTCACTCACTCACTCACACACGCAAATCCACATTTAAAAAATCAGAAGAATAACGTCATACTTTGGTTTTGTAAAAATGCGAGTCAAACACACACACACACACATACGCACACACACATACACAAACGCACACACACACAAACACACACGCGCGCGCGCATACCCACATCTAAAAATCGGAAGAATAAAGTCAATATTGGATTTATTTAGGCTAAAATCACCGTGAAAACTATCCACCACTTCAACGCCCATACATTATCACTATGTCACTCACTCACAAAACAACTTTTATATTTTGGCCAAAATACATTTTGCTTAACTCACTCAATCCTAGAGATTTTTGCTACTTTTCATAATTGGAAAAAAATGTATTATAAATGAGCATGTACATAGATAGTTTTATTCAACTATCATTAACATGCAAAAACTAAAAACATTAGCTTTGATACTAGACTACGCCTATAATTTGTCTCAGAAAAATGCAATAAATAGGCATGGAGTAAAAGTATCCCCGGGTAAACTACTGATAGAGTTTGGTGTTAGGGTTGAGTGAGTTAAAATATCAATCACTTCAATTAATTGAGCTATTATATAGCGCAATATCCATTAAACGTGCTCAAAGCGCTTGACAGGGGGTCCCGGGCCAACAGAGACACTTAACAATTATTAGGACGAAACATGACGCCTGTATTTTTTCGGACAGAGATAATGCTGTTATCCGCCAAATATTAATTTTACACCTGAGTACGGTAGGTGAGCGAATGTGACTAAAGAGCCGAGGAAGGCTCTAACTCAGGACCTCCCGATCAGGACCTCTTAGTGGGGACCTGTGCTTGTGTCTGGATGAGACTTTTAGGTGATCTCAAACTTAGTACTTTGATAGTGTGCTCTTGAAATCTACATCTGTTCCCTATTTGAACCCGTTCCCCTTTGTCTTACCTTTTCTTTTATGCTTTAATGGTAATTCTAGAACTTTTTACTATCCCATATTCCCCTCTTAGTGGGGACCTGTGCTTGTGTCTGGATGGGACTCTAGGTGATCTCAAACTAAGTACTTTGATAGTGTGCTCTTGGAATCTACATCTGTTCCCTATTTGAACCAATTCTCCTTTGTCTTACCTTTTCTTGTATGCTTAAATGGTAATTCTAGAACTTTTTACTATCCCATATTCCCCTCTTAGTGGGGACCTGTGCTTGTGTCTGGATGAGACTTTTAGGTGATCTCAAACTTAGTACTTTGATAGTGTGCTCTTGGAATCTACATCTGTTCCCTATTTGAACCCGTTCCCCTTTGTCTTACCTTTTCTTTTATGCTTTAATGGTAATTCTATAATTTTTACTATCCCATATTCCCCTCTTAGTGGGGACCTGTGCTTGTGTCTGGATGAGACTTTTAGGTGATCTCAAACTAAGTACTTTGATAGTGTGCTTGGAATCTACATCTGTTCCCTATTTGAACCCGTTCCCCTTTGTCTTACCTTTTCTTTTATGCTTTAATGGTAATTCTAGAACTTTTTACTATCCCATATTCCCCTCTTAGTGGGGACCTGTGCTTGTGTCTGGATGAGACTTTTAGGTGATCTCAAACTAAGTACTTTGATAGTGTGCTCTTGGAATCTACATCTGTTCCCTATTTGAACCAATTCTCCTTTGTCTTACCTTTTCTTTTATGCTTTAATGGTAATTCTAGAACTTTTTACTATCCCATATTCCCCTCTTAGTGGGGACCTGTGCTTGTGTCTGGATGAGACTTTTAGGTGATCTCAAACTAAGTACTTTGATAGTGTGCTCTTGGAATCTACATCTGTTCCCCATTTGAACCAATTCCCCTTTGTCTTACCTTTTCTTTTGTGCTTTAATTGTAATTCTAGAACTTTTTACTATCCCATTTTCTTCCTTTTTACTGGCGCTGATATGACCTTAATGTGTTGCAAGCCCCGTAAAACTCTTAAAAAACAAACAAACAAAAAACCTCCCGATCCAAAGGGTGAGTGGCATACCAATAGACCACATAGCCGCACAAACCCCTCCACTTGCCAAGTATATCTAAAAACCCCATACCATTTTGTTGAAGTCTCAGGTTTGGTGCTATAAGATTTCTTGAAACTCATCAGGTCATCAAGACATTCTATCGTTTTTATTTTTGAATTATACAAATTTTCTGGCTGAAATTATATATAAGCTGTTTTGTCAATGTATGACACATTTGTATTAGCGACAAAATGCTGCTCTCTGTTATCATTGGCAAATGATATTTTTGTACACAACTTGAGTGAGCAATGCCAGAAGAGTGGACGAGAGAGTTTGAGTACACAAACAAATGGAGCGAAATGTAATTCTCTTTCTTTTCTGTTTGTTTGTTTTTTGTTTTTTGTTTTGTTTTTTTTTTTTTTTGTTTTTTTGTTTTTTGTGTTTTTTTATAGATGGTATCGTCATTATTGATTGTGATAATCGTCGTTATATCGTGGTTATCCGTATCATCACCATCATCATCACTTACAATATCATCATCATCATCATCATCATCATCATCATCATCATCATCATCATCACCATCATTATCACCATCATGTGCGGGTATGTGGTCTTGTGGTATGACACTCGCTTTCGGATCGGAAGGTCCTGGGTTCCAACCTCGCTCTCGGCGCATAGTTGAATCCTTGGAAAAGGCTCTTTACTCATATTCTATCACCGTACTCATGTGTAAAATGAGTACCTGGCCGTTAACATCATCATCATCATCATCATCATCATCATCACCATCATCATCAGCAGCATCATCATTATCAACACCATCAGATATCATCATAAATGTTACACGTTTGAATGAGAATACATTTCACGAGGTGACAGAGACAATGCTACTATAGATAGTTCGAAGATGACGTCACTCAGGTCTTGTTATTGTTTTTTGCCATCCGCGTTTATGAGTAATGCTCACTGAAATGTATTAACCCAACTATAAACGTTCATGGATACACACAGTTTTGTGTGTTGGTCGGTTATACATCCGGATGGCAATGTTATGAGCTTCTTAGCCAAGCGCATACGATATATACACACATTAGAAAAGATGGAAATGTTGTCCGTCTCACTAAATGAATTGCCAAGTATATTTCTATCTAAAATATTCATCGTAATTTTGATTAAAATTAATCGATTTAATCCATCGATATTTTAAAGGCCAGTTTTTCTGGCCAAAATTTTAGATAAGTGGGGGATTGTTTTCTTCATAATAATAATAATAATAATAATAATAATAATAATAATAATAATATAATAATAATAATAATAATAATAATAATAATAATAATAATAATTTAACAAAGTGTTCTTTATAATAATAATAATAATAATAATAATAATAATAATAATAATAATAATAATAATAATAATAATAATAATAATAATAATAATAATAAAGTGTTCTTTTATATCGTTAAACGCCGAAGCCTCAAAGCGCTTTACAATATACTTATCAAACCAAAAACACGCTCGTACCGAGCCAAACAGACACACACAACAGTCGCGCGTTTTACAAAACGAAATTGACATTCAACAAAATGGAATCAAAAAGTAAAACGTATAATTTACTCGTCAAGAAGAAAATGTCTAGGATAAAAGTTTCTGGAAAAGATGAGTCGCAGCCCGAAAGCGTTACTAACAAAGGAAGTGATTTCCAAATGGTAGGTCCTGCTTTATAATAAAAAGATATATCGCCGAAACTAGTAAGCCGTGAATTTTGGCACTTTTAGTAGCTGGATCTCCGATGACCTAAGCTGGCGAATCGGGGAGTAGGGGCGTAGCCATCGTTATGTAGGGGACCACAAGTTTACGACAGAATACGACAATTCTAGTGTCCAACATGGCCTTCGTAAAGTTATGGCCTGGCATTGACCAAAAAATGACGTCAAAATGCCATTCTTTTGCCACAAAAGAAAACAAATCGTGAGTTGTATTTAAAAGTTCAACCAATGAAATAACTTGTTTCCACTAGACGGTGCAAAAAAAAACTGAAAATGACGTCAGTCCTTTTGGATTTCAGTGTCAGGCTATAACATAAAGATGGCTACGGTCCTAGGCAGGGTCAGCAGACTGAATCATCGTCACAACTCATCAGTCATGTAAATTTGAGAGATACCGTGCATATAATAACTCCCCAATCCCACCCACACCCTTCATCATTACTATGCACGACCCCAGTCAAGACCATCCTTATTTCGAACCCCCATTTCAACCTCGCATCTCCTTCCATTGTAATTAATCAAAACTCAATTCTCCTACAAGACGGGGGCTGGGCGGGAAGGGGGGGGGGGAGGGCGGTCAAGTGGACACGGTGCAAACACTCAACAGGCGACGCTCTCTCTATGCAAAATCATCACACTTAATTTCCTCTTTCTCTTTCGTCTAAGCTCGTCTGTTGTCTTTACTACAGAGTCAAGGGGGTCGTTCTACAGAACGTTCGAATTATTTGACAATTATTGACGGCATTGATATCTTCTTTATCAAATGTTTCGGGGGTATCGGGAGGTCCTGATAGCTCAGTTGATAGAGCACTCACTTCCCAATCAAAAGAACCACGAGTGATCCCGGGTAAAGCTGAGATTTCTTTCTGACCCGATTGTCCACCCAGCAGTGATTTTAAAAGTATGAGATAGACCAGCGTCCTATCCAAAGGGTAGCAAACAATTGCTAATGCCATTTCACGTCATAGAAACCGAGATATATTCCTACTCCATTGACCTAATGGTTCTGAAGGACTACACGGAGTGTCAAAATGTGACCCCTTCATTTGCTTAATTTTTGAATTGAATTAGATTACAAATAGAAGTAAATCTAACGATGAAAATTATCTGAATAGGATTCAATAGTCTGATGTCACGTCCGCCCAGCAACCAGCAGCTGGGTTTTAAACAAAGAAAATCGGTACTTTGTATTCTTCATGCTGGCTAGAACTTTTCATATGTCATGTAATCAGATTGTATAAAAGTCAAAACATAATCAGATTTATAAGGTTTTTCTCCTCTGGATACACATTTATGCTCGTTGGAGAAGTATTTCATAAGGACGTTCGCCATTGTTCCGATAGCTTAGAACCAGTTACTAAGTTACCATGCGTCAATATGAGGGAAGTGACGTCACGGCAGTTGAAGCTTATTATGAAATATTACGATACCCTTTGATTTTGTAGATCCTCCCTGTTGAAGAAAAATCTTGGACAGACTTTCCAAGATTTTTCTTCAACAGAGAGGACCTACAAAATTTCTCTGTCGTCAATCTGGAATTTAGTAATTTTGGCTAAAGAAGGGTTTTGAGCCCGAAACGATCCGTGTTTGTTTTTTTTTTGTTTTTTGTTCTTTTTTTAAGCTGTTATATTATTCATTTTTGTTTAATACTTTTTACAGTCGACAGCTTCTAGCAGCTTGGTGTCAATTTAACAACATTTCTGTTCATTTCCAGGAGCAATACGTGTTTGTTTATGACTGCTTGTTGGAGGCGTTGATATGTGGAGACACCACTGTATCCAGTCATGCTTTCCCCGAGGTGTACACAGACCTGTGTCTCTATGACCAGGAGATAGGGAAGACGAAATTGGAGGAACAGTTCGAGGTCAGTTGTTTTACTTAATGGTTCCGAAGCATGTTTTAAGGGGCGGTTTGGGTCTAATTATTAGGATAATCCTTCAAAAAATTGATTTTGAGATTTTGGTGGAAAACGATATTTTATTATCTTAGAAATTATATTATTGAAGTCCAGCTTCGTAAAACAGACTATAAAGGCACGAATAGCACAGTCGAAAAGGGTACAGGTAGTAAGAAAGGTGTGTGTGTGGGGGGGGGGGGGGCGGCAGCACAGGAGTGCGGTCGTTGCTTCGTACCCGGAAGGTACTGAGTTCGATCACCCGCCGCTGCGATCACCTCGCCCTAGCGCAATAAGTGGCACTGCACTGCGGCTGACGCCTGGGTTATTCCCTTGAAATAGACTCTATAGACAAATTTCCCCCAATGGGATGGTAAAGGGATGTTTATTTATATTTTAAGTTTCTTTTTATTTTCTATTTTGTTTTGGGGCTTTTGGGTTTTGTTTGTTTATTATTATTATTTTTTTAAATTATTTTTTTTTAACTTCCACTCCAAGTTTTTACAAAGCTTAAAAGGCTTAATTGTGGGTTTCTTAGAAGGACGTTAAGAATCTCATGGACAGAGAAGCTACACACACACACACACATATATATATATATATATATATATATATATATATATATATATATATATATATATATATATATAAATGCCAAATATGACAATAATAATTTCTTGTTTTTTTCTTCTTCAGATTTTAAAGTTATTGTCAACAACAATAGAAAGAGATGAAAGCACAACCGCCCTCTTACCAGATAATATTTTCAAGAACAGATGCAAGAATATCATACCAGGTAATAGTTACCTTACCTTCTCTAGATACTGCTATAGTCATTACATAATACACTTATTATAATGATGCTACACTTTATATAATCGGGGGTCCCGATCGCTCGGTAGAGGACTCGCTTCACAAACAAAGGGACCAAGGTCGATCCCGGGTTCAGTCGAGATTTTTATTTTCTGAACCCCCCCCCCCCTTGTCCACCCAGCAGCAGGGTAGCTGAGTCTGTTAGATGTGGCGGAGGGTATTTTGCGATAGACTAGCGTCCCATCCAAAGGATAGCAAGCCTACTCGAGGAAAATTGTGTTAATTCTCCATAACAGATTATAAATTGTATTACAAGTTTTAAACATATGTTATTTTTTAATATAGGCAAAAATGTTTCCTAATGGGCTTTTTCCCCGAGCTTAAATTCTTTCATTAATTTACTCATTCAATATCTTGTTTTATTTAACTGTTTAGATCGGAAGGTCCTGGGTTCGAGCGCCGCTCGGCGCATAGTTGAGTCCTTTAAAGAGTCTTTACTCACATCCTCTCACCTAATCAGATGTAAAACGAAGACCTGTCCATTAACAATGTTGTCTCTGTTGTCTCTGTCCGAAAAATTGTAATATCGCCTCACAGGCGTCATGTCCCGTCCTACATGTTAGTGTTGCTGTTGGCCAGGGACCCATTGTAAAGGCGCTTTGAGCACGTTTAGTGGATAGTGTGCTGCTGTATAAAAGCTCTATTTAAAAAATAAAATTAGTTATTCACATTTATTGATGAAAAAGTGTTTTGTACGAGTATGTGAGTGATATTGGTCAAATTCTAGATTTATAAATACTTGAAACTGATCTTGAACTTAAACGTTATATAATTTTTGTCTCCCCTCCCCAACTCTTTCAGCCAATCGTTGCCGACCGTATTTGATGACGTCCCATGATGGTAGCAATGATTACATCAATGCCGTCTTCCTTAATGTGAGTACCTACTCCGTATTCTTCATACACGTGATTTGAATTCATACTTACACATAAACTCAACGTAAAGCAGCGGGTAATCGAGCTCGGTACCTTTCGGGTACGAAGCAAAATACCGTAGAGTTTAGCCACGCTACCCCATGAAACATTCCAATGAACCAAATTATATCAGAGCTAAGAGTTTAAAAAAATAACTGGCTAAAAGGCTCATAAACTGAACCAGTACCTGAAGCTGTAAAGAGGAGAAGGTGGAAATGGACTGGACATCATGTCCTCAGAATGGATCTGAGTGTCATTCCCAGGATAGCCCTCAGGTGGACCCCCCCCCCCCAAATCAGGGAACGAGAAGAAGGGGCCCCACCCGATGGACATTTGGAGGAGGAGCACCGAAAGAGAAATTAATGCTAGCGGATGGAATTGTGGGCAGATGATAAAAATGGCCTCCAACCGAGAAAGATGGCTTTCCATCGTATGTACAGATCAAGCACCAACAGGATAAGCACGACTTAAAAAGTCATTTTACACACAATTTCCTCTCCATCATTTGGACATTGAGTGGGTATCTTGAGCTACTAGCTATGACAGAAAATGCCATGCGATAGACTACCATCATAATACCCAAAGGCAAGCGATCGTTACTGTTTAATGAAAGCTCAGAAACTGGGATAAACTCTGGTTCCATTAATTTACAATTCTTCTAACGAAGTGGCTTTTGGTCAGTACTGATTCACAGGCCTTGGGGCCCGCTGGACAGTACAGACAAACAGCCCCGTCGTTGAGGAGTGGCTATAGATAGAATGAAATTGACGTCACTCGGGTCTTTGTTATTGTTTTAGGCCATCTACGATTATGAGTAATTCTCATAAAACTGTGTTAACCTGGCTATAAACGTTCATGATTACACAGAATCTTGTGTGTTGGTCCGTTATACTTCCGGATGGCAATGTTATGAGCTTCTTAGTCAAGCGCATACTACCTATTGGTCTGTACTGAGCGCTGTTTCCGTTGTGTTTTATTTTTTCGACAAATTATTTTCACTTCAACAATCCTTTTTTATTGCTGGCGCTAAATCATCTGCATGATGTTCATATTTTTTGATGCACAATTTTAAAAAATTATTATTATTTTTAACTTAAGTATGTTTGCTCAAGTATAAATAGGATCTAGTGGTGCTGAAATATGCCAAATGCCATTGGTGTGACAAATTTGGCCACATTTCCAACTCAACCCTGTTTAAGTTTTAGTTTGATTTTTTAAAAATCTTTGTTGTTTTTTTTTAATTACACTGGACCACCGACATACATACGACTCACTATAAACCTAATGGAAATAATAATATGATCCTGTTTGACCTGTTGAGTTATCAATAACAACGAAAACGGTGAAGATGGATAGGCGTCGGATGGGAACGGTACAGACTATGGATGCTGCAGGCAGTCCCTTCTTCTCTCTAACTTTGGGGAGAATAAATGGAAGCTTGTAAACAACATGACCACGTTAAATCCGTAACAGAACTCTGTATAAATGTTTTACAATATTTATTTATTTATTTATTTATTATTATTATTATTTATTTATATTATTATTATTATTATTATTATTATTATTATTAATTATTATTATATTATTATTATTATTATTATTATTATTATTATTATTATTATTATTATTATTATTATTATTATTATTATTATTATTATATTATTATTATTATTATTATTATATATTATTATTATTATTATTATATTATTATTATTATTATTATTATTATTATTTCAATTTTTTAAATCTATTTCAACAAACACCTAATATTCAAATAATAAAATTGCTATATTATCATTCCCAGAGTTACTGCAAAAAGGACCAGTTATTAATAACCCAGATGCCCTTGCCTAACACCGTGGTTGATTTCTGGCGATTGGTCTACGACCACAGGTCCTTCTGTATCGTTATGCTCAACGGGGTGGAAACGGAAGATGAGGTATCTATTAAATGTTACCCCTCGTCTCAAAACGGTATTAAGTTGGGATGATTAAGTTGCTGAAAATTGAATTTATAGCCAGAAATATCAGACTTGGGTTGAGTTTATATGCTTTATTGAGGAGAATGAATATCATATGTCAGAGTGCTAAATACCAGTAATTCATAATTTTGACCAGGTTAGATTTAATTTGACTTTTTAGCGTCTGGTTAATCCCGACATAATACCGTTTTGAGACGTTTGGTCACAAATGTGTATCTTTTGTAGTATAAAAATTCTTGAAAATATTAACAGAAGAGTCAAAATAGAGAGGCTTTTGGATGGGAACAATACATACAATAGACGTGTCGGGTACACACCCTTCGTCGGCACAACAATAAACAAATTAACGTGGAAAACAAATAAAATAAATTTTTCCATCCGAAGCCTCTGTATTTTCACTTTTCTTTTGTTAGTATTTTCACGATCCCAGTCTTCAGGCAGCCCCTGTCGTTCTCTAGAAATATTCTTGCACTCTTGCCATTTCTGAACGTCCATGAAATTCCCAATCAAAGCGCGGCCTTCGGATCGGGGCGTGCGATGAACACAAATGAAGAAATAAGAGAAAAAACAGCTTTGAAAATGAACAGAACACTAAATATTTCGTATTGTGTTGTTCTTCCAAGCTTTCATATTAATTTGTGTTCATTAATTTTTAAATAAAAATAAATAAATAACATTTTTTTAAATTCCCTTTATTACCTCAGAAGGGAAATTTGTTTCCAGGTCTATTCCAAGGGAAGACTGGAATAACCCAGCCGTCTGCCGCAGTGCAGCACCGCAAATTGAGCTAGGGCGAGGTGACTTGCTCGAGGCCACACAGCGCAGCGGGTAATCGAACTCGGTACCTTTCGGTTACGAAGCAAAGACCGTGCGGCTTAGCCTCGCTACCCCATGAAACATTCCCAAAGCAGCTTATTCAGAAAAAGTGTGGAGCGGGCACTGGTATCAATAATGATGAGAAAACTACGGTATAGAGAAGTGCCAGATGAAAACAGAATAAAAAGTCGCGGGGTCAGTGCCAAACTCAGGATCCAATTTTATCCAACTTATTATCACCTTGAGCGTGCGATGGGAGCAAATCTTCGGATTTCAAAACGCAAGAGTATAGAAGAATTTAATTTATAGAGGTTCCTAGATGAGTCAATAAAATGGAGATAAAGATACAAGGAGTAAATCTGACTCATGAATGAAAACCACAAAACAAACGACGTTTCGGCTATATTATTATGACAATCTAATATAAATATATATGTATTCTGTATTTACTTGATAAAGGCCAAAGGCCGAAGCGTCGTTTGTTTTGTGTTGTTCATTCATGAGTCAGATTTACTCCCTTTATCTTAATCTCCATATAGAAGAATTTCCTTATTTTATCTTTCAAGCGATTTTTATATCAGTCTTTCTGGTTTAAAAAAAAATTATTATTAAAAGAGTTGATACCATATGTTAGTTAAACCAAAGGCTTGACAATTTATGTTATCAAAATATGGGTTATCAAGATTATGTATGGGGATACAGAACTATGTTGTCTTGAAGAAACATTTAGGATTTTCAATTGAGCACGCATAAAGACAATTTCGTGGTATATAAATCTAATCATCGTGATACGAAGCTGCTAGAAGCTGTGCACTGTTAAAAATAATAAGCAAAAAGAAATATAACAGCTTTTAAAAAAAAACAAAATACAAAACATAGAACTTTCGGGCTCAAAATCCTTCTTAATAAAATAACAAAAATAAAAAAATGATCAAAACATAAATGCATCACTTAAAAACCAGATAGAAGGGAATTGTAATGTCGCCCTACACTTACAGGCGTCATGTCTCGTCCTTCGTGTTATGTGTTGCTAACGTCTAGGGACCCCTTGTAAAGCGCTTTGAAGACATTCAGAGGATATATAATTCCCTATATATAAAAGTCCAAGTCTTTTAAAATCATTATTATTGACCATAATTTCCTTTTCTTTCCCTCAGACGTGTGAGCAATACTGGAGTGAAGACCTGTGTGGCGTCAACTACGGGCCATTCCAAGTGGAGACAACATCGGAATTGAAGTCCAACCCAATTGTCACTGTCAGAGATTTTACTCTCACTAATACTCAAGTGGTGTGTATTATTAACTCATGGTCGATGTGTGTATATTTGCAGGTTCGATTACAGAATACATTATGGGCTTGTGTAAAAATGGTTGTTATTACGCATAATTGTTGCGTTGTTTCATGGGATAATAATTACGACAATGAGCCCGTAACAAAGTGAGTTATCAGACCTGGAAATAAGTCCACGTCGCTCATGGTTCAAATTGGAACTATAGCTATTCAACCTTTAACGATATAGAGATTCTTTCCACATCAACTTCAACTTTTTATAATATTATGTCCCTGTCTGTTTTATTTAATCCATTGCTTAAGAACTATAAGGCTAAAATACAATTGATTTTATAAAATATAATAAATAAAATAAATTACTTACTTATCCTCTTCGTGGAATATTTGGCGCAAACAAATTTCCTCCAGGCATCTCTGTCCTGGGCCAGCCAGCTCATCTCAATCCATGTCTTTCCAACCTCTTTCATCTCCACTTCAACTGTTCTCCAGGTGTCCAATGGTCTGCCTCTCTTTCTCTTACCTGATTGGGACCATCTTAGTTGCGATACTTACTTGCTTATCCTCTTGGTTCCTTGGTAGAACATTTGGCGCAAACAAAGTTCCTCCAGGTATCTCTGTCCTGGGCTCTTTGTTATTGTTTTTTGCCATCCGCGTTTATGAGTAATTCTCACTAAACTGTATTAACCAGTCTATAAAAGGTCACGGTTACACATAGTTTTGTGTGTTGGCCCGTTATACTTCCGGATGGCAATGTTGTGAGCTTCTTATCCAAGTACACACTCTATATAGATAGCATGCGCTTGGCTAAGGAGTTCACCACATTGCCATCCGGAAGTATAACGGAATATCACACAAAACGTTGTGTAACCATGATCGTTTATAGTCAGGTCAATACAGTTTATTGAGAATTACTCATAAACGCGGATGGCAAAAAAACAATAACAAAGACCTGAGTGACGTCATCTTCGTTCTATCTATATTATATTGATGGACCGGTAACTCTGACTTTCCTTTTCAACAGCCTGGTAACGAAATCCGTCACATACGGCAGTTCCACTTCCATAGGTGGCAGGAAGGGGCACCAACACCGAGCTCGCAAAGGTCTCTGATGGAGTTGGTCGAGATGGTGGAGTTGTGGCAGCAAGCTCAACCAGGACCAGTCACGGTTCATTGCATGTATGTATTCAACGATCTTTATGTTTTGTCAGACCGTCCATTTTTCATATTATAGGGAATGAGATTAGCGGAAGAGTAGCGTCCCTTGATTGGACGTCACCCATAGTCTGTGACGTCACCGGCGGAAAAGTTATTAGAGAGAGAACGTCATGTTGGTTGTGCACATGCCTCTATCGCCTCGCTTCCGGTGAAAGCGGCTTGAGACACTTCAATACAAAATTGACGTTCTCTCTGTAAGGTGACGTCCAATCAAGGGACGATACTCTTCCGCTAATCTCATTCCCTATACAAGAAAATAGAATATTATTATGCAACCAAATCGGATCCAGATACACAAATAAAAACTTGAACTTTTATATAGCGCAATAGCCACTGATCGTGCTCAAAGCGTTTCACAGACGATCACTGACCAACAGCAACATTTAACATGTAGAACGAGACATGATGCCTTTTAGGCGAGATTACAATTTGACAAAGACAAAGCTGTTCACGACCAGGTACTCGTTTTACACCTGAGTACGGTGAAAGAATATGAATAAAGAGCCTATTTCTAGGACTCTACTATCCGCCGAGCGAGGCTCGAACCCAGGGTCTTTCGATCTGAAACCGAGTGTCATACCACAAGACCTCATAGCCTCACAAAAGCTAGAAAAAATGCGAAATCAGACCAAATAATATGTGTTGCTGAGTTAAGTTTACATTTTGAGTAGATGAATCGAAAATTTAATCGTCGAACAAATTTTGTGGCGGTTTACTTGACCGGAATCCGTAAGCGAACATGGCATGCTCTATGAACATGTCAAAGGGACATAATCAAAATAATTTTGGTGTCACCTTAAGGACAATCAGAGCTACCTCTCTTTGCATGCTTTAATTCAGAAGTTAACAGAGTGATGAGTTTTTGTTCAGTTTAGGATGTATAATATCAAAATAGATGTTTTGTAATTAATAAACCCTTTCTATTTTGCTAAACTGTTTGAGTTAATATTTTACATTGATATCTTCTGATCTCGGCTTTTGTGCTCTTGTCGTAAGACACTCCGGGTTCGAGTGCTGATCATGGAGCGCAAAGCTGAGTCCTGGAGAAATGCTCTTTATTTGCATTTTTTTTTTTTACAAAACTCAGATGTGAAAGAAGTACCTCAGCGTAAACTTCATTGTCTCTGTTGAAAAAAAAACCCGTATTATCGCCTCCACTCTCACCTTACCAGCCATTTTTAGAATTTGCCCCGAAAATTCACTCCCACCCAACACAAACATTGACTTTTCTTATTCAAACAAAAAAGTAACAAGTGCATTCTATACAGAATATTGTTCAGCAAAATGATGTGTACAACACAGTGATTAGTATTTATAGCTGTAATCAAAGCATTTCTCTACATTTGTAATGTACAAGATAAATCAGAATGAGAAAACTGTAGGTTTCATCGTAACGAATGTGACGATTTTCTTATGGTTGGTAAGGAGAGGGTTAAAGGCGTTATGTAATGTCCTACATGTTAAGTATTGCTTGTTGGTCAGTGACCGCTTGCAAAGCGCTTTGAGCACGTGCGGCTATGTGGTTTTGTGGTATGACGCTCGCTTTCGGAAAGGAAGGTCCGGAGTAAAATCCTCGCTCGGCGCATAGTTGAGTCCTTGGAAAAGGCTCTTTAACTCATATTCTCTCACGGTACTCAGGTGTAAAATGAGTAACCTGGCCGTTGACAGTGCTGTCTCTGTCGGAAAAATAATTGTAACAACGCCTAACAGGCGTCGTCATGTCTGGTTCTACATGTAACGTGTTGCTGTTAGTCAGTGACCCTTTGTAAAGCACTTTGACCACGTTAAGTGGATATTGCTCTATAGATAGTTCGATGATGACGTCACTCAGGTCTTTGTTACTGTGTTTTGCCTTCAGGGTTTATGAGTAATGCTCACTGAATTGTATTAACCCCACTATAAACGTTGATGGATAAACACAGTTTTGTGTGTCGGTCCGTTATACTTCCGGATGGCAATGTTATGAGCTTCTTAGCATACTATCTATATCATAAAAAAAAGCTCGACAGGATTAGTGGATATTTCCATTTATAAACGCTGAAGAGTATGGGTCTATATAAATTGTGCGGCTATGTGGTCTAGTGGTATGACACTCGCTTTCGGATCGGAAGGTCCTGGGTTCGAGCCTCGCGCTCGGCGCATCGTTGAGTCCTTGGAAAAGGCTCTTTACTCACATTCTCTCACCGTACTCAGGTGTAAAATGAATACCTGACCGTTAACAGCGTTGTCTTTGTCCGAAAAATTGTAATATCGCCTAGCAGGCGTCATGTCCCGTCCTACATGTGAAAGGTTGCTGTTGACCAGGGACCCCTTGTAAAGCGCTTTGAGCACATTTAGTGGATATTGCGCTATATAAAGCTCAATTTTGAATTGTTTTAAAGAATATAAATAAATGTTTAAACTTTTGTCCTATTTTCCAACGTTTCCAGGAATGGAGCCAGCCGTAGTGGTTTATTCTGTGCCGCCCTGACGATTCTAGAACGTCTGCGAAAGGAGAAAGAGGTGGATGTCTTCCAGGCAGTCAAACAATTACGACTCAATCGCTCTCAGCTCATAGATAACATGGTATGTCAACGTCACATTCATTAAGAAACTAAGGAGCAGGCACTGTTGTAAGATAAAGGTCTGAACAAGTGTGTATGAAAGGTCGGTGCAAGAATGAAAAGTACAAGAGATAAAATAATACATCCCAAAATCAGTCTACCTCGACTGGGGCTCGAATTTCAGACCTTCTGATTACCAGTCAGATGTGCTATCATTACATTCTATCGCGACTGGGGATCGAACCTCAGGCCTTCTGATTACCGGTCATACGCGCTACCATTATAATGTAATATTAGCACATCTGACCGGTAATCAGAAGGTCTAAGGTTTGTTCCCAAGTCGAGGTATAATGATTTTTGGGATGTATTTTTTTTTTCTTGTCTTTCTTCCTTTATCCGGCACCTTCCATACACACTTGTTCAGATCTTTATCGTTAGCCAACACTGCTAATCTCTAAAATAAATTCGTTTAAAATGTTTGGCCAGAAAACTCGTCCTTTAAATTAATATCGATCAATTAAGACCGCCCCCATCTTGTCAATAAATCAAAAATTCGCAACGAAGTCCCAGGTTTGAGAGTTTTTGACAAGATGGGAATCATTTTAATGGATCAATATTTGAACATCAATTTCTATTTTAAATGTGTGTTGTTTTTTTTAAGAATACGGCAGAACATAATAGAATGTTCTAATTTTTAGGCTTTGTGATCAAATTACTGCACAACTTTTTCGTTTTTGTTTTTGGTTTTATTTTGTTTTGTTTGTTTTGTTGTTT
Source organism: Berghia stephanieae (assembly GCF_034508935.2). Lineage (NCBI taxonomy): Eukaryota > Metazoa > Mollusca > Gastropoda > Nudibranchia > Aeolidiidae > Berghia > Berghia stephanieae. The sequence goes on from NC_088360.1 coordinate 107,611,243, forward strand.
TTTGTTTTTTTTTTTGTTGTTTTTTTTTTTGTCTGTTTTGTTTTGTTTTTGTTTTTTGTTTTTTGTTTTTTTTTTGTTTTTGTTTTTGTTTTTTGTTGTTTTTTGGTTTTTTTTTTTTTTTTGGGGGGGGGGGGTTGTTTTTGTTTTTGTTTTATAGTAGTTTTGATTTTGCCTTGGTACGCTATCAACTTTTTCAGGTTATTTTTTAGTACGCGAATATTATTTTTGTTTGTTTCATACATAGATACAGATCGTGTTACATCCATACGCTCTGTTCAACAGGCACAAATTAATAATAATTTTCACATTGGTAAATAGTATTTATACTAATTCATTTTATCATCATCTTTATGTTAATACGATAATATAGTAATGGATCTATGTATACATTTCATTACGCCCTTCCGCCACGGCATCATAAGACACCGTCCCCCCGGCATTCCACGAAGGAATATAGATAATCCATGAAACAGGATGTCTGATGTCAACAGGAATCACCCATGTTGTCCAAGTGACCAAAATGGGGGTTTATAAGCTTGCCCAAGGAAAAAACAAAACAAAAGTGCCTGAAGCGGGGCTCGAACCCGGGATCTTCTTCCGGATCATAGTACAATGCTTTAACTACTCGTCCAGCCCCCCCCCCCCCCCCCCCCCATGTATATACATTGCTTACTCATTAAATCTTATAATATTTTCTGCTCTCACAGGAACAGTATCGATTCTGCCACGAATTCGTGATGGAGATTCTAGCCAACCTATCCAATGTGTCATCGCCTATGTCATCATGACACCCCTCCCCCTCCACCTCTCCTCCTCCTCCTCCTCACCCCTCCCACATTGACATCTTCACCTCCTGACACACCAACCGCCCCCCCCCCCCCCCCCCCCCACCCCAAACAATAGTCCATACAAAACGTCTTCCTCGCCGGTTCTGAGCTCACCTTGATTTTAAGAACGACATATTATTATTATTTTTTACACTCGATTACCAAGAATAAATATCACCAATAGGATTCAATAGTCTGATGTCACGTCCGCCTAGCAACGAGCAGTTTGGTTCTAAACAAAGGAAGTCGGTACTTTTTATTCTTCATGCTGGCTAGAAGTTTTTCACATGTCATGTGATCAGAATGTATAAAAATCAAAACGTGATCAGATTTATAATGTTTTTCTCCTCGCTCTGTATACACTTTTATGTCCGTCGGAGAAGTATTTGATAAGGGCGTCCGCCATTGTTCCTATAGTTTAGAACCAGTTACTAAGTTAATATGCGTCAATACGAGGGAAGTGACGTCACGACTATTGAAGCCTTGACATTATCATTATAGTTTTATTCAATATAATAAGATAATTGTTGGTCATATTAATATTTACACCATTTCCCAACAAAACAAAAAAATCTAAGATGATATTGATTTATGCCGTGTGGACATATATGACCCCTCGTCTCAAAACGGTATTAAGTCGAGATGATTAAGTTGCTGAAAATTGAATTTGTAGCCAGAAATATCAGACTTGCGTTGAGTTTATATAATATGCTTTATAGAGGAGAATGAATATGATATTTTATAATGCTAAATACCACTAATTCATAATTTTAACCAGTTCAACGTTAATTTGACTTTTTAGCGTCTGGTTCATCCCGACATTATATCGTTTAAAAACGTTGGGTCACATATTTGCAGGTGTCTGATAATCTGATAACCGTGCGCAGTTATGGGCTTGATTGACCATTGTTGTAATGGACAATAAATTATATTGAGCATCGGTTTGAGAGTATTTCCGGTGCAATAATGAGCCCTTTAACAATTTGGGTTGTGAGACCTGCATATCTGTATACGTTGATTTATAGTCAAGTCTAAGATTAATATAATATATTGTTTTAACTCTTTCAGTGGAATTTATATTTTACATCTATGATTAAAAGGCCTTCCACTTTTTTATGAACAATTCGTATTATTGGCAATGCTTACCTACTCTGAAAAGAACTAAACACGTATTTAAAATTTTGGCCAGAAAACTCATCCTTCAAATATCGATCGATTAAAATGACTCTCATCTTGGCAAAACCTCTCAAACCTGAGACTTACGAAGTCCCAGGTTTGAGAGTTTTTGCCAAAGTGAGAGTCATTTTAATCGGGCGATATTTAAAGGACGAGTTTTCTGGCCAAAATTTTTAATACATGTTAACTCTAGAGCACGAAATTGAGACTGTAGTAGCTTCCTTAGTTCATTGTAATATTATTATTGCTATCCATTAATAAGTTGAATGAGTTCAGGATTTTATTGTTCGTTTCTGAATATGTAAGAAAATTCATGTTTTTTACTCAAGTCTTGTTGGAAGTAGGGGGTCCCGATAGCTCAGTTGGTAGAGCACTCGCTTCACACGCAAAAGAGGCCGAGTTCGATCCCGGGTGCAGTCGAGATTTTTTTCTGACCCCCGTGTCCAACTAGCAGTGAGCTGAGTCTGTTAGATTTGGCGGAAAGTACTTTGCGGTAGACTAGCGTCCTATCCAAAGGATAGCAAGCAATTGCTATTGTCCGGTTCACGCTATAGAAACCGGGATAAACTCCGGCTCCGTGGGCCTGATGGCTCTTAAGGACTTACTACTTGTTAGAACTGTCCATAAGACTTTTAATTCGTCATTTTTGGTTTTGTTTTCATTTCATTATATTACGTTATAATAATAATATAATAATGTGTTTATGCAAGCTGTGTGAATATAGTTGCTGTCATTATTAAGGTTGTTGGATATTTATTATAACGTGTACATTTCATTGAATTTATGATTTATGTAAAGAACAGATTTTAGCACGAAAACTGCTGGAAATATATCTAGAATATTACTCTTTGCATGATAATTTTTTTGTTTTGTTTTGACCAAAGAAACTATTTATTTTATGCTTTATAACCGTTAAAACTGATGTTTGTTTTGTGTGTTTGTTTATTGGTTGGTTTTCAAATATTGTGGTTTATAAATGAATGGTTGGTGCCGTTAATTAGAATGAAAGAGAAAGGAATTTATACATCACAGTGATTAGAGAGAACAAATACCAAAACAAGGAAACGATAAAAACTAATGATTTCAAATTTCTGATGAATAATCGTGTTTATTGATATCTACCCCTCTGCTCACAAGTTATGATTCCTGTAATGATCATTTCCCTGGGTTGTTTTTTGTTTTTTTATACCTGTATAGATAGTTCGAAGATGACGTCACTCAGGTCTATGTTATTGTTTTTTACCATCCGCTTTTATGAGTAATGCTCACTGAACTGTATTAACCTGACTATAAACGTTCATGGATACACACGGTTTTGTGTGTTAGTCCGTTATACTTCCGGATGGCAATGTTATGAGCTTCAAAGCCAAGCGCATACTATCTATATTTTTTTTTAAGTAAGAAACGTTCTCAAGTACTTCTCTTTCTTCTCATCAGTTCAAATTGATGGTTTCTCTGTGAACATTTGTTGCTATGCCTGTGAAGTTATTGACATGGATACCTTTATAAACTATTTATTATCTTATAGTATGAACCTTCAGTTCTTCATTCAACACATTATAGTGCATACACTTTTTGAAAATTATGTCACTTATCGTATATTTTATTTAAAACTAAGTCGAATAAACATTTAAGTTGTTTTATTATTGACTCAAAACTTCAAAATAATGTATATTTAAGCCTTGAAATCAACCGTTGACCGCGAACCGAAGATCCATGGCCATCTTGAGTGCTTGCCTGTCACCCGGAGTAAACGGCCATCAGATCCTGCTGAGCATTGCTCACAACTTTGACACAGATGCAATTCCTTTATCAGTGTGTCAAAATATTGTGAGAAATCCTCACTAACTGGGCTGACCTATTAATTTATGTGTTTGGCATGTACTAATCGTATCGCAGGCCTTTTCATACAGGAAATAAATAGTCAAGGGGACGAAACGGGGTAAATGGCAGGAACTATTCTGATTGGTCAAGGGGACGAAACGGGGTAAATGGCAGGAAATATTCTGATTGGTTTATGCTGAGAGACATGCGAACCATCAATTTAAATACAATCCAAACAAACACGTAGAATATTCGCCAGAAAACTCGTCCTTCAAATATCGATCGATTCTATAACGACCCTCATCTTGGCAAATAATTTCAAACCCGGGACTTTGCAATGCTGCTGCGTGGAAGGGTGTAATATTTTTTTTTAAATTACCTTTCTAGTTTGAAATTATCTTTGGCTCTGAAACAGTTTCAGAAAGTTCAATAACGTTTAATGTTCTTTATCAAAGTTGTTATAGACCTACTCCGTTTTGATTCATATGAATACTCTCAACACGTTTCGCCAGTCATTTTGTAAGATATCTCCTCAGAATATACTCATAGTCAATTATTTGATATTAAACTACATGAGAACTGCACTTACCATAAAGTATTAATGATGGTTCGAAGTTTCTCTATCTTTATTTCTATCAATATATCTGTCTATCAATCAATCAATCTATCTATCTATCTATCTATCTATCTATCTATCTATCTAGTTATCTTTCCATCTATCATTCTATCTGTATAATTATCTATCTAATCTATCATCTTTCCTCATCTCTCTCGATCTATCTATCTATCTATCTATCTATCTATCTATCTATCTATCTATCTATCTATCTATCTAGTTATCTTTCCATCATTCTATCTGTATAATTATCAATCTAATCAATCATCTTTCGCCATCTCTCTTTATCTATATATCTACCGAGAGAACGATCTCGCTGTACATATAACTATCTACTTTCTATATTTTCCATTGATCTCGTTCTCTCACTCTCTCTCTCTCTCTCTCTCTCTCTCTCTCTCTCTATCTCTATCTCTCTTTCGCTCTCTATCTCTCTCTCCTTTCTCTCCTCTCTCTCTCTCTCTCTCTCTCTCTCTCTCTCTTTCGCTCTCTACTTCTCTCTTCTTACTCTCTCTTACACACTTTCTCTCTCCTTCTCCTTTTTCTTCTTCTTCTTCTTCTTCTTCTTCTTCTTCTTCTTCTTCTTCTTCTTCTTCTTCTTCTTCTTCTTCTTCTTCTTCTTCTTCTTCTTCTTCTTCTTCTTCTTCTTCTTCTCCTCCTCCTCCTCCTCCTCCTCCTCATCCTTCTGAAAGCAAATATCTATCTATCTTATAACTTGTCTATTTCTGTTTGTTTTTTTTTCAAATCATAGTGCAGGAACACAAACTTACTAAAACATTTTCATTTGTCAGTGCTACTAAATGCTGTATTGTTTTATTCCCCGTTGTTTCTCTAATATTAAAGCTTCGTTATGTGTACATAATAAATTCAATGTTTTTCTTGCCTGAGAGGGAAATGTGTTCAAACCTTATGCTGTGTTACAGTTTTAAGCAATTTTTCTACCGTACTCTGAAAAAAAATGCATTTTTAATTTTAAAATTTGGCCAGGAAACTCGTCTCTCACACATCGATAAATCAAATTGATCCTCATTTTGTCAAAATCTCTCAAACCTGAGAAACCTGAGACTTTAAGGAAATCCCAAAATTGTGAGATTTTGTCAAAACCAGGGTCACTTTATTCGATCGATATTTGAAGAACAAGTTTTCTGGCCAAAATTTGAGAAATGTGTAATTTTTGTCTGAGATTACGGCAATACTGTACAAATATATTGTATTAAAATTATACATAGCGGAATGTTATTATATAAAACGTAATCGTTTTCATAGACTGCTTATTATGAGTTGCAATAGTTTTCAATGACTGCATCGGAGACGGCGATGTATTAAAGAGACGCGAAAATTCTGAGGTGGCAAAAGTGTTTTAATAGCAGATGTGAATAATATGTCAGGTCGTGTCAAGTCGGTAAACATTCTCTCACTCATATATTTTTTAAAATTAAAATTATGCCTTTTGCGTTACGATATCATAGGATATCGTCGCCTAGGCATTCCACGAAGGAAAAAAGATAACTCATCAAACAAGATGTCTGGTGTCAACAGGAATCACCCATGTTGTCCAAGTGAGCAAATTGGGGGTTAATCATCTTGCTCAAGGAAAAAAACGAAAGTGCCTGAAGCGGGGCTCGAACCTGGGTCATCCGGATCACAGTGCATTGCCTTAATCACTCGGCCACTTGGCCTCCCCCATATATTGTTTATCATATAAAATACAATTTAAATTTAGCACGGGTTTTCGCAGCTTTCTTTATTCAGATGTGATTTAATTTCTTCTCACCAAATTCTCTCAAACTGTAAACTTTTTGTGTATTTATTTGTACGATTGATAGAAAAAATGCTGTGTATTTTATTTAAACACTTACCATCAATACACACATGCCATGTTTACTGACTTGACATTGAACACTCACATACGGAAGGAGCCCCCCCCCCCCCCCTAAGTGTTACGTCTCCGTTTTGCGTCGTAGCCATCGTTATGTTATAGCCTGATACTGAAATCCAAAAGGACTGGCAGTTTAACGTCATTATTTGGTTTTTGCACCGCTTAGTGATTTGTCGTTAGTAGAGCTCATGGAAACAAGTTATTTCATTGGTTGAACTATTGAATACAACCCACGATTTATTTTCTTTTGTGGCAAAAGACTGGCATTTTGACGTCATTTTTTGATCAGTATCAGGCCATAACTTTACGAAGGCCACGATTGCATGCTTTGTCGTCGTATGTGATGAGTGCATAGCTGAATTAAGTTTTCTTCCTTTCTTTAAGATTAATATTAACTCACTCAATCCTAGATATTTTTGCTACTTTCAAAATTGGAAAAATGTATTAAAAATTAGCATTTACATAGATAGTAAAAAACTAAAAACATTGGCTTTGATACTACGCTTATAATTTGTCTCATAAAAATGTAATAAATATAGGTATGGAGTAAAAGTAACGCGCTTAAACAACGGGTATAGTCGGTGTTGGGGTTGGGTGAGTTAATAATATACGTCCTAATTTCAGTAAAATGCTAGATTTATGCACATATTGATATAGATAGGCCTGATAACCGAACGCAATTATGGGCTTGATGAAGCGTTGTTGTAATGAAAATATAATATTCTTGTATGAGTTATATTGGCAATTGCCTAAAAATAGACGTTTGAAACATTGAACATTTGTAATGGGCAGGAGTAGCGTGGCTCAGAGGTACAGTCTTTGCTTCATGCCCAAAAGGTAAAGAGTTCGATCACCCGCCGCTGCACTGCGTGGCCTTGAGCAAGTCACCTAGCCCTAGCTCACTTTGCGGCGCTGCACTGCGGCGGACGTCTTGGTTAATCCAGTCTTCCCTTGGAATAGACCCTAAAGACAAATTTCCCCTTGGGGATGAATAAAGGGACTTTTTTTTTTTAATATGTTGCGTTGAGTTTGAGGGTATTCCCAATGAGCCCAAAACAAGTTGGGTTATCAGACCTTCAATAAGTACACGTCGGTAAAAATATATCAGGTAGAATACTATAGAATATATAAATATAATTCTTAAATTGATTGACGGGAAAAGACCTAAAGGCCTGCTCTGAGGTACTCTGGAAAAATAACACATTAAAAATTTGGCCAGAAAACTCGTCCTTCAAATATCGATCGATTTAAATGACTCTCATCATGGCAAAAACTCTCAAACCTGAGATGAGAGTCATTTAAATCGATCGATATTTGAAGGACGAGTTTTCTGGCCAAAATTTTAATGCTTTTTTCCAGAGTACGGCAGTACTGTGCAATCATGATTTTTTTTTCTACTAGTGCGTGTCTTCGTTGTATACAATTTGTGCCAATCCCGATGTACTTATTTGCAAGTCTGATAACCCAATTCCTTATAGGCTCATTGTTGTTATGGAAGTCTCAAAAAAAATGACGCGAAATATTGCCCGTTACAGCAATGTTAAACTAGGCCCATAAGTGGGTTCGGATGTCAGATCTGTATATATATATATTATATTATATATATATATATATATATATATATATATATATATATAAGTATGGCCAACCCCCATGTCTAGCTAATATTTTCTAGTCACAATATTATATTTTCTGTGCAATAACTTATTATAATATTATTATAGATTGTTGCTTTTACAAAAAGACTGGTAATCTTCTGAGATTGGCTCCATGCAATGAGTGGCTAAATTTAAACTTTATCTATCTAATTATTATCAACAAACTTGGCAATTCATCGAGTTTGTATATTGTACATATTATTTCTAATGATGCATTTTATACCTTGTAACAATTTGAGCTGTGTTACGTTGAGTGACAGTAATGATAATATTGTACATAAAAATTGAGTGTGATTGTGCTGTGATATTTGTCTATATTTGCAAACTTTCTTTATATGTGTTTTGTTTTGTGGAAAGCAGGACTTTATTGGGGAGGGGATTGGGTTTGTTTGTTTTTTTTTTCATTTCTCTTAACGCCTCAATGTTCCAACTACCGTACTATGAAAAAAGTCCTTATTTAACATTTTGGCAGAAAATTCGGCCTTCAAATTATCTCAATCAATTAAAATAAACATGTTCTTGGCAAAAACTCTCAAAACCTGGGACTCCGCGAAGTACTGCGAGAAATGCAAATACCGATCCTTGGGGGAGTCCGTTCCTTTGTGATCTCCAACTGTTTTTTCTTCCCATCCATTTTAACAAAAAAGCGTTTATGCTTTTTCTGAAACAAATCAATAATCGTTCTTATATTCACAGGTGCGATACGGTGGGGAGTCCGTTCCTTTGTGATCTCCAACTGTTTTTTCTTCCCATCCATTTTAACAAAAAAGCGTTTATGCTTTTTCTGAAACAAATCAATAATCGTTCTTATATTCACAGGTGCGATACGGTGGGGAGTCCGTTCCTTTGTGATCTCCAACTGTTTTTTCTTCCATCCATTTTAACAAAAAAGCGTTTATGCTTTTTCTGAAACAAATCAATAATCGTTCTTATATTCACAGGTGCGATACGGTGGGGAGTCCGTTCCTTTGTGATCTCCAACTGTTTTTCTTCCCATCCATTTTAATAAAAAAGCGTTTTTGCTTTTTCTGAAACTTATCAATAATCGTTGATAGATCGGCCTGGCATAATTGCTGGAAATTGGATTTATAGTGAAACATGGGGCAGCGTGGCTCAGTAGTATGGTCTTTGCCTTGTACCTGAAAGGTACAGAGTTCGACTACCCGCCGCGCTACGTGATCTTGAACATGTCGACTAACTCGGCCTAGCTCATTTTGCGGCGCTGCACTGCGGCTAACGCTTGGGTTATTTTAGTCTTCCCTCGGAATAGACCTTAAAGACAAATAAGTTCTCATCGGGGATGAGTAAAGGGAATTTTATTATTTTATTCATTTTTGAAAATATATATATTTGTTAGATATAATTTGTTATGTGCTTTATGAGGTTATGTGGTCTCGTAGTATGACACCCACCTTCGACTGAAATTACCAGAGTTCTAGTCCAAATCCCGCTCTGAGCGGCGCTTAGTTGACTGTTTCTACGACCTGCCAAATCTAATAAAATGTTCTCTGTTATCATTTCCTTGTATTCGTGTATTCTTGTTGAAATCAGTGGGGGGTGGGGGGGGGGGGGGGATTCAGCATCTCTGCATCTCTTGCCGGTGTCCGGGCAAGAATTTTTATCGCTTTTTGGACCAAGCGTCTTGGTTGATATCGCTGCTAAAACTTACGTAATTCTGCTGTGTTGTTGTTTGTTTTTTAAACTATTCCCAATTTTCTCCATTTCTATGACTTTGCGCGACGTACACTTATTTGCAGGTCTGATAACCAAATTCCTTATGGGCTTCATTGTTGTATTAAAAATCTCAAAAATAAATGACGCAAAATATTTGTCCATTACAACAATGTTTAACTAGGCCCATAAGCGGGTTCGGATTTCAGACCTGCATATGTAGACGTTGCATTGCGCAATAAGAACGTCCCTAGTATCAATACCTCCGTGCTCTGAAAGGACCTGCCTATAAAACGATTTGACCACAAAGGTCGTTCTTCAAATATCGATCGATTAAATAAGATAAAATTACCCACATCTTGACAAAAACTCTCAAACCTGGGACTCCTAAAATCCCAGGTTGGATAGCTTTTGTCAAGATGAGGATCATTTTACTCCATCGATATTTGATGGATACCTTTTCTGACCAAAACGTTAAACTCGTGTTGCTGAGAGGTCCACAAGCACCCCCACCCCCACCCCACATACACACACATTTATACAAGCGCTCCAAATCCCCGTACATACACACTCACAGAGAGTGAGAGAGAGAGAGAGAGAGAGAGAGAGAGAGAGAGAGAGAGAGAGAGAGATAGTCTTGTTATTTTAACTTTAAAATTTGATTTACCCTAAGCTCTTATTACATTTTTGGGACAAGCGAGTTCCCATTTTGTACATAGTTATTTTGTATCCGTCTTGTTTCTTATTCATTGCATTTCCCTCTGTCTATGAGTTGTTAACAATACCCTACTTTTCCCCACCGCCATTTTATTACTGACTTAGAATCTGAAATGAAATTGTATGAAACATAATATTACAATAATTATGAAATTAAATAATATATGTTTTCAGTAAATTTTGTCGTTCGTCTTATATTTTTTATGTATTCCTATTCAGATTTGTCGTTTCTCTCAATCTATCCTATATACTCCTATCTGTCTATGTATATTTATGTGGTTTTTCTTCTTCTTCTTCTTCTTCTTCTTCTTCTTCTTCTTCTTCTTCTTCTACTACTACTACTACTACTACTACTACTACTACTACTACTACTACTACTACTTTCTACTACTACTACTACTACTATCTACTACTACTACTACTACTACTACTACTACTACTACTACTACTACTACTATTTACTACTACTACTACTACTACTACTACTACTACTACTACTACTTCTACTACTCTACTACTACTACTTCTTCTTCTCTTCTTCTTCTTCACCTACTCTTCTTCATTTTTCTCTTATTCTTCTTCTCTCTCTTCTTCTTTTTTCTTCTCTTTGCTCTGTCTTCCCCCTCTCTCCTCTCTTCTTCTTCTTCCTTCTCTTCTCTCTTCTGCTCTTGCTGCTCTGCTGCCTCCTCCTCCTCCTCCTCTTCCTTCTCCCTCTCCTTCTCCTCTTCCTCTTCCTCCTCCTCCTCCTCCTATTCCTTCTCCCTCTCCTTCTCCTCTTCCTCCTCCTCCTCCTCCTATTCCTTCTCCTCCTCCTTCTCCTCTTCCTCCTCCTCCTCCTCCTATTCCTTCTCCCTCTCCTTCTCCTCTTCCTCCTCCTCCTCATCCTCCTCCTCCTCAGTGCCACTTCTTAATTATCTTTCGTCTTACTCCTCATCTGTCTTCATCTTCTGCTCCTCTCCTTTCACTTTTGAAAGTGGCATGACACCTGTCGTCGCTTAAGAATACATAGAGTTCGCCTCAAAACGGTATTAAATCGGGATGGTTAAGATTTTGAAAATTGAATTTATAGCCAGAAATATCAGACTTGTGTTGAGTTTGCATGTTTTATTGAGGAGAATCGATACCATATTTTAGGGTGCTGATGCCAACAATTTATATTTTTGACCATTTTAACATTTAATTCGGCTTTTAAGCATATGGTTCGTTCCGACATAATACCGTTTTGAGACGAAGGGTCACATATAGATAAACGATCAAATAGCTTCACGTGTCATTCGTGATCACTCATGTTGTCCAGCTGAGTACAAATCTGTCTCAAGAAAAAGAAAAAAAAAAGAAAGTACCTGAAATGAGCTTGGACTTCGGATTTCCAAACTAACAATGCAATGCCAGGGTCACTGGGTCACCTAACCTGTATATTATCGTCGTTGATTTCCTGTATTGTTGTAAGCAACAAGTTTCACATGCAATCATAAAATGTTAAATCACGCCCTTCCGCCACGGCATCATACGATATCGTCGCTTAGACCTTCCATGAAGGAATATAAATAATTCATCGCACAAGATGTCTGATGTCTACAGGAATCACCCATGTTGTCCAAATGAGCAAATTGGGGGTTAATAATCTTGACCAAGGAAAAAAAACGAAAGTGCCTGAAGTGTGGCTCGAACCCGGGATCTTCCAAGTCACAGTACAATGTCTTAACCACTTGGCCCCCCGCATTCATTAGATCGGAAAAAAGTAACATCGTAAATACCAATGAAGGATTACACATGCTGCCGCATGTGCTGAAATCATAGTTTATCTGAAAACCATGAGTTATTTCTAGACTAGATTTTTTACAAAATATATACCCACCAAATATATAACATAATCAACCAATTTGTCATTCACGATAATAAGTAAAAATTAAAGACAAATGGGTTTTAAATGAGTACGAATAGTTTCTGGCATTTCCTTGTCATTGTCATTTAAGATAGTAGGTAATGTAAATGTTGCTGCTCGAAGCTCGAAGAAATAATAAATACTAATGTGAAATTGAATGTAAGCTTCAATTTAATTACGAAAACAGATGAAATAGACGTTTCGGGTTTCCTCTTTGTCAACAAACCGGATGAATGAAACACTAAGGTGAATGAGATAATGTAGTAGTGGCGTTGTTAAAATGAATAAACAAAACATCAATGTTTCGTAATTAAATTGAAGCTTACATTCAATTTCACATTGTTATTTATTTAAGGTAGTAGGTATTGAACATCTTACTCTCACAGGAAAGATAGAAAGCAAAAAGAGTAAAGGTAGACCAAGAAAAACATATTTGAATAGTTTGAACAGCTGGGTGACAAAGAAAGAGAAGAGTAATATTAGTTTTATGAGGTTGTCTGATCAGAGAGATGAATGGCGTACCATGATCACCTATGCCTGACACAGACTTGGTACTTGAAGAAGAGGAAGTAGGTAAAATCAAAGACAAATTTAACTGCAAAAGAGTAGTTGCTGGCATTTCCTTGAGCCTCCAAACTTTCCTCTCGATGGTTGGAGGCCAACTTCCTTCGTTGGGTGAGTGAACGTCTAAGCCCTGGTCCGGAGCAGTGGGAGGATCCCTGATAGGTCCACTTAGGCATTCCTACAGTCGGGTAAATATTCTAATTCTGTCAAGCTAATTTTGACGTTGTCAGCAACCATCCATGGTGTCCAGATGTATTACAAAGTAGGGGTTACCATTTGTCCCGAAAGAAAAAGAAAGAAAGCGCATGAAACACGTCTTTTCATGAACTGCATTTATTTAAAATCATATACATGTATCATTAACATTACATTATGAAACAATCTCATTTCAAAGTTATACTTTCCGCTCATTCAGTACTTTACTTAATTTTGCGGCGCTGCACTGTGGCTGAAGCCTGGTTTATTCCAGTCTGCTCTTGTAAAAAAAAAGACCTTAAAGATAAATTTCCACTTGGAGATGAATAGAAGGAATTATATTTTTTATTATTACTATTATTTATAATCAAGTATCTTGATGAAAATGTACATGTAACATAAAGGACGACAACAGTATTAGCTGTATTGTGGTATTTGTAATGGTACAATAGAACGTACAGCAACGGTCCTTTTCGCCAAGCTATGTTAAACGGGATAACTTCATTTGAGAGCGTAAATAGGATTCAATAGTCTGATGTCACGTCCGCCCAGCAACCAGCAGCTTGGTTCTATACAAAGAAAATCGGTACCCTTTATTCTTCATGCTAGCTAGAACTTTTTCACATTTCATGTGATCAGAATGTATAAAATTCAAAACATGATCAGATTTATAATGATTTTCTTCTCTGGATAAACTAGTATGCTCGTCGGAGAAGTATTTCATAAGGGCGGTGATGGAGATAATGGCGTCCGCCATTGTTCCGATAGTGTTGAACCTGTTACTATGCGTCATTACGAGGGAAGTGACGTCAAGATTGTTGAACCCTATTAGCATACTGTTCAAACTGTGTTCAAACTCTACACATCATCGATCACGCGTTCTGAGCGACGCAGGTCTGATAACCTAAATTGTTAAGGGCTCATGTTGTCATGGAAATAATCTCAAACAAACACATAATACTCTCCATTATAACAATGTTAAATTTAAAAAGACATGAACTTTTATATAGAGCAAAGCAATAGCCACTAAACTTGCTCAAAGCGATTTATAGGGTGTCATTAGCCAACAGCAACATCTACCATGTAGGACGAGACATGACGCCAATAAGGCGATAATATTACAATTCTTTTTTTTTTTTGTTGACAGAGACAGTGCTTTTAACGACCAGGTACTCTTTTTACACCTGAGTAGAGTGAGAGAATGTGAGTAAAGAGCCTTACTTATCCAAGGACTCAACTATGCCCCACTCTCACCGAGACTTGAACTCGGCATGTCATACCACAAGACAACATATCTCCACAATATTAAGCCCATAATTGCGTTCAGCTGCCAGACCCATGTGCGCGTCGCTTCTGCGCCTTTAATTTTAAAATCATGGGTAAATATTAAATCAATGAACTTAACCAGTATTCTGGAAAAAAACACGTATTTAAAATTTTGGCCAGAAACCTCGTCCTTCAAATATCGATCGATTTAAATGATCCGCATCTTGGCAAAATCTCTCAAACCTTGGACTTCACGAAGTCTTTCTTCGCTCCCAAGTATAAGAGTTTTTGCCAAGATGAGGGTCATTCAAATATTCGATATCTGCTGAGGACGAGTTTTCTGGCCAATCTTAATACGGTATTTTCCAGAGTGCTGCAGTTAATGGTCATTCCAGATGAAGAACGCGTTTTCTTAAGTTTTTTGAAATGGCATGGGGTCGACACCTTCTAACAAATGGGTTGCAAAATAAAGGGTTTGTTTTTGTTTGTTTCTTTTTTTTTTTTTGGGGGGGGGGGGGTTGTGTTGTTGTTTTAGTTGTTTGGGTTTTTTAAATGTTTCTTTTATTTTGTAGTTGGGGGGGGGGGGGTTGTTATGGTTTTGGTTTGTTGTTTTTTTTTTTTTTTGGTTTTTTTTTTTTCTTTTTTGTTGTTTGGTCTTTGAAAGTTTAAGTTAGCAATGACGTATTTATATAAAACTCAAGTCACTCATTTTTTTTCAGCCCATTATTTTCAAGTTTTCAAATAGAATTGAGCAAACTAAATATAATAGCGAAAAAGGAACACAATACCAAATAGGGAATATTACTGGCTCAAAACACGTCTCAAATACATAATAAAAACAAAAATTCGCTCCGTATTTGCTATTTTGTTCTTTTTCGGATGGTCTTTTGTTCAATTGTTTTTCTTGCTTTTTTCAATCAACAGCTTCCATCAGCTCACAGCTTCTAGCAACTCACAGCTCCTAGCAGCTTAATATCACACTCAGTCTTCAAATAGTATTTTTGCATAAAGCAGATATATCACCAGAAAAAAAACAACTCACATATCCTCTATGAAACAAACAGACATAAACCAAATACCATGTGTCTGCTCCTGAATTTGAAGTACTTTGTTGAATGTGTCTGTGTCTTCAATATCAGTGGTTTCTTGTGGTGAAAGGGTCAGTTTTACCTTTACCGTGATATAATATTCGATCGTCATCAGGCCTTTGTATGTTTGCCACGCGTTGGGTTTTTCATAAAGTATTAACCAGCCATAAAAGTCATGGTACAGATTGTGTTGTCGTACGTTGTGGCATTTGTTGTGACTCCTTGCAAGCGCATCTATCTATAAAGATGACGTTGTTTTTTTGCATCGCGTTATGAGTAATTCTCACTAAACTGTATAAATCAGACTACAACCGTTTAAGGTTACACAAAGTTTTGTGTTAGTCCGTTATACTTGCGGATGGCAATGTTGTGAGCTTCAATCGTTTCGATGTTACTTGTTTGTGTTGAGAATATTGGCTATTAAGCTTAAATGCCGGCCAACTAACTTCGCGGCTTTTGTGTGTGTTGAACCTGTGACCTCAAAGAAGTCGGGGGAGGGAAGGCTCTAGTAAGAATAAGCTTTGAAGTGACTTTTTTATAGGGGTCGTGGATAGCTCATACGGTAGAGTCACGGTCTCCCCGGCCAGGCGGAGTTGTCGTACCAGTAAGGTCGCGGGTTCGATCTCCAATCGAAGTTTTTATTCTCTGTTATGTTGTCCTCTTTAACTTACCTACCCACTTAATTTCTTGTTATGAGTCTATCTATAGCGAGGATGCGCTTGGCTAAGAAGCTCACAACATTGGACTTGCCATCCGAAAGTATAACGGACCAAAACACAAAACTATGTGTAACCATGAACGTTTATAGTTTGGTTAATACTGTTTAGTGAGAATTACTCATAAGCGCGGATGGCAAAAAGCAAAAACAGAGACCTGAGTGACGTCAACTTCACTCTATCCATAACGTGTAACTATGTTCTATAACACAGATCCGATGACGAAAAACTGTGCTATGAAGTTTGCGACACCGAGGACGATAAGAAAGCTGTGAAAGCCATAGCCTAGCATGCTCAAGGTTCCTTGTTGATTTCTAGACACGATGTAAACAAGGCACGGTAAAGCGATACCGTAGGACACGCCACAGAAGGAACCAACAACGCTGTGAAAATGTTGGAAAACATGCAATCATATTTTACTTCATACAATAAAATGGGAATGATAAGTAGATTAACATTGCCGGGATCTATTATTGATAATATTTAATTCATTTGAGATCTTGTGAGTATACAGTGGAGCCCGCTTAAGATAAACACATTGGGACCAAAATAAAAAAGTTTATCTTAAGCGAGATTTATCTCATCCATTACAAGGGAAATAGCCTTTCAATTCGAAATCATTGACTAGTAAAATGTCCAGTACCCCCCCCCCCCCCCCCCCCCGGCCTCTGAGTCAACGATGCAGGCAGTCTTGCCACATGGAAGCCTTTTAAGAAAATTTTATTATTGGGAGGGTGGGGGGAGGAGGGAGGTGGAGGGGGTATTTGGCACATGAAGGTAGGAAAGAACGCCACCATGAGAGAAAACAGCATATCTTAACAGGATTTGTGCTTATTTCATCCAGACTTTGATTAGTTGGATTCTATAAAAAGAAAAAAATCGGAAAGATTATATAAAGCGAGATGTCCTGTCTGGACGCCACTGTGCTTGAAATGTTTGGCCCAAACTGAGGAAGATGGCCCAGAATTGGGTGCGCTGTAAGATCATAGTTGTAGACCCATGCCTTAACATGATCAATTCATTTATTCAAGCCATTACTTCACGCATTATAAATTCTTGTCATACTCAGTTTATCCATCAATTAACATACAAATCGTTTTTATAAATAAATGTACCTTATAATGCGGCCAATCTTTGGCAGGAACACGGCAAACAACACACAAGTAGTGACCACCGCGACGTTGAGCGTCAGGACATGATTCAGACTGGAGGTTAACAATATTCAAAATTATGTATAAGGAAAATTGATTAATATTATATACATTTATCCAGATCATCCTATCTATAATTCATTTTTTTTCTCGATGACTACGATGTTACTAGTGTGCATCTGTGTGTGTGTATGTCAATATTGTATTGTTATAAA
>NC_088360.1:107631190-107656698 GCF_034508935.2 Berghia stephanieae
ACATCTGGTTCACCATCACAGTATACCCTCTTGAGACAGTGTGTCACTAAAACCTCTCTTGTAAGGAAATTTACTTACATCTGAAATACAACTTTTATCCAACGGAAACGACGCAAAGAACATGGTTCCTAAGAATATATACGTGAAGCAAACAAGGGCGTAACCAATGACCAAATCTCTAGCCTGTAGACAAGTTAGAACAAGCATTATTTCAACTAGGGTCATCTTTATCCATGTCAAGTTTTATTATGTTATTGTATAGAAATCATGTGTGCGGCTATATCGTCTTGTGGTATGAAACTCGCTTTCGGATCGGAAGGTCCAGGATCCGAGCCTCGCGCTCGGCTCATAGTTGAGTCCTTGGAGAAGGCTCTTTACTCACATCCTGTCGCCGTACTTAGGTGTAAAATGAGTACCTGGTCGTTAACAGCGTTGTCTGTGTCCAAAAAATTGTAATATCACCTAACAGACGTCATGTCCTGTCCTACATGTTAAATGTTGCTGTTGACTAGGGACCCCATGTAAAGCGCTTTGAGCACATTAATGAATATTGCGCTATATAAAGCTCAATTTAATTTAAAACTTAATTTAAAATAATAATTTTGTTGGGAATGAATTACAGTTTCTTTATCAAGCATAATTTTTAATCTGTCTACAAAAGCATTTTTTTTGTTTCAGACGGGATAAAAAAAAAGTCCTCCACAGCCAATGGAGCCGGAGTTTATCCCGTTTCTATAGCGTGAAACAGACAATAGCAATTGCTTGCTATCCCTTTGATAGGACGTGAGTCTGTCGCAAAGTACCTTCCGCCAAATCTAACAGACTCAGCCGCCCATTCATTGCTGGGTGGACAGCAGTGGGGTCAGAAAAAAAAAAAAACTCGACTGCACCAGGAATCGATAGAGCGATTGCTCTTCCAGTTTGAGATATCGGGCCCCCTTCGGACTTGATACTCTTCCAAAACTTTACACCTGTTTATTTTTTTTAATCCCCTTGATGTTAGTTTTGTGTCTGTCAACGAAGTTTTGAACTTGTCTACTCTAGTAATTCATGTACCAATAAAATGTGTATATACCAGGTATACAACAACGAAAATGTATCGTTACCCCCGAGCTATGTACGTACGCACGTATCTATAATAATATCTCGTACATATTTTTTGTGATGTTGTACTGGGAGACAGCTCAACTAACGGCCGCCTCCATTTCCGTTCTACGAGAAACGAAACAAAACGATAAATAAAAACAAAACAAACAAAATAAAAAAAAACGAATCCAAACCGCTGGCTTACTTTTATCAATGCATCGATCTCCCTACTCGTGACTGACAGGGAGGTCGTGAAAGACGTCTGTAGAAACAGTCTTGGTAATAAACTGACTGCAGTAATACATTTATTATTATTATTATTATTATTATTATTATTATTATTATTATTATTATTATTATTATTATTATTATTATTATTATTATTATTATTATTATTATTATTATTTATTATTATTATTATTATTATTATTATTATTATTATTATCATTATTACTATTATTATTATCATTATTATTATTATTATTATTATTATTATTATTATTATTATTATTATTATTATTATTATTATTATTATCATTATCATTATTATTATTATTATTATTATTATTATTATTATTATAATAATTATTATTATTATTATTATTATCATTATTATTATTATCATTATTACTATTATTATTATCATTATTAATGTTATTATTATTATTATTATTATTATTATTATTATTATTATTATTATTATTATTATTATTATTATTAATGTTATTATTATTATTATTATTATTATTATTATTATTATTATTATTATTATTAATGATAATAATAATGATAACAATAATAATAATGATGATGATGATGATGATGATGATGATGATGATGATGATGATGATGATGAT
The DNA here is from genome assembly GCF_034508935.2 of Berghia stephanieae. NCBI lineage: Eukaryota > Metazoa > Mollusca > Gastropoda > Nudibranchia > Aeolidiidae > Berghia > Berghia stephanieae. The sequence continues at coordinate 107,633,134 of NC_088360.1, forward strand.
GATGATGATGATGATGACGATGATGACGATGATGATGATAAGAATAATACAAAATAATAATGATGATAATAATAATGATGATAATAATGATAAGTAGAAGAAGAAGAAGAATAAATTATTGCATTTTAAAAAATCCCCACGAAGGCAGTGTGGATATAAATCAAAGAAGTGAAAAAAAAAGAATCTTAAATTTCTCTTTGTTGTCACTTCAATATCACTTTTTGACATCTGGTTCACCATCACAGTATACCCTCTTGAGACAGTGTGTCACTAAAACCTCTCTTGTAAGGAAATTTACTTACATCTGAAATACAACTTTTATCCAACGGAAACGACGCAAAGAACATGGTTCCTAAGAATATATACGTGAAGCAAACAAGGGCGTAACCAATGACCAAATCTCTAGCCTGTAGACAAGTTAGAACAAGCATTATTTCAACTAGGGTCATCTTTATCCATGTCAAGTTTTATTATGTTATTGTATAGAAATCATGTGTGCGGCTATATCGTCTTGTGGTATGAAACTCGCTTTCGGATCGGAAGGTCCAGGATCCGAGCCTCGCGCTCGGCTCATAGTTGAGTCCTTGGAGAAGACTCTTTACTCACATCCTGTCGCCGTACTTAGGTGTAAAATGAGTACCTGGTCGTTAACAGCGTTGTCTGTGTCCGAAAAATTGTAATATCACCTAACAGACGTCATGTCCTGTCCTACATGTTAAATGTTGCTGTTGACTAGGGACCCCATGTAAAGCGCTTTGAGCACATTAGTGAATATTGCGCTATATAAAGCTCAATTTAATTTAAAACTTAATTTAAAATAATAATTTTGTTGGGAATGAATTACAGTTTCTTTATCAAGCATAATTTTTAATCTGTCTACAAAAGCATTTTTTTTGTTTCAGACGGGATAAAAAAAAAGTCCTCCACAGCCAATGGAGCCGGAGTTTATCCCCGTTTCTATAGCGTGAAACAGACAATAGCAATTGCTTGCTATCCCTTTGATAGGACGTGAGTCTGTCGCAAAGTACCTTCCGCCAAATCTAACAGACTCAGCCGCCCATTCATTGCTGGGTGGACAGCAGTGGGGTCAGAAAAAAAAAAAAAAAACTCGACTGCACCAGGAATCGATAGAGCGATTGCTCTTCCAGTTTGAGATATCGGGCCCCCTTCGGACTTGATACTCTTCCAAAACTTTACACCTGTTTATTTTTTTTAATCCCCTTGATGTTAGTTTTGTGTCTGTCAACAAAGTTTTGAACTTGTCTACTCTAGTAATTCATGTACTCGAACATGAAAAAAAATTCAGAAACAAAGAACGAGCGACTGCAAAGTTAGCATTCATATTCAAATAACAAACATATGTGACCCCTCGTCTCAAAACGGTATTAAGTCGGGTTCATTAAATTGCTGAAAATTGAATTTGTAGCCAGAAATTTCAGACTTGGTGTGGAGTTTATATGCTGTAAAGAGGAGAATGAATATCATATTTTAGAATGCTAAATACCAGTAATTCATTTTGTTGACCAGTTTAACTAAAATTTGACTTTTTAGTTTCAGGTTCATACTGACATGATACCGGTTTGAGACGTTAGGTCACATTTTAAAGTCCAAACTAAACTTGATGAGTATTGAACAAAAATGTATCTAACAGTTTCAAAGAAGAACAAATAAATATTTAGCTAGAAACGTTTTTGTTAAAATGTTTTTGTCAGCCAACAGCATGAAAAAAAACCCATTTAAACGACAAAACCTGACGTATACATATATGCAGGTCTGACATCTGAACCCACTTAAGGGCCTAGTTTAACATTGTTGTAATGGACAATCTTTTGTGTCATTTTTTGAGATTTCTATTACAACAATGAGCCCATAAGGAATTGGGTTATCAGACCTGCAAATAAGTGCACGTCGGCGAAATCGAATGACTACAAATTGACGGCAGACAAATCCTCTTCATGTCTTGATTGGACAAACTTGGGCACAAAACGTTCCACGTTAAATATTTTGTTTCCTTGGAATGTGTCAGATATTTTGAATTCTTTTTTTTTTTTACAATCCAGATATTCAATTGGCTTTAAATTCATTGTATCCTTAAAACAGTAAGAGATGCATCAAACATATTTTTAAGCTTAAACTCGAGCTTTTGTATATTGTGCAATATCCACTAAACGTGCTCAATGCGCTTTACAAGGGGTCCCTGGACAACAGCAACTCTTAACATGTGGGACGAGACATGACGCCTGTTAGGCGAAAGTACATTTTTTTTTTCGGACAGAGACAACGCATAGCCGCACAAAATATATCTAGATTGAAACATCATTTATTTTATGAGAAATATATTGCATAGAGTATTGTACTGTATTGTATTGTACTACTTGGTTTTATTTCTATAATGTGTCTAATGATAGTAATGTGTGTTGTAAGATTATTGTTATAAATGTATGAATTAGTGTAACAATGCCAATGTAAAGCGCATAGAGCACGACATCGTCATGGTTATGCACTGAATAAATGCTATTTATTATCATTATTATTTAAAAGCATTGAATTTGATTTCTTTTGAGTTAAACAAAAGGTTTTTAATGGAAAAAAAAACAGATAAAACTAACATCATTTAATTCGAAAAGAAATATATCATATATTCATTTATCAACTAAATTTCAATTGTACATTTTAAAAAAAATTGTATTCCATCATTTCAACCAGTTTACTAACCAACGAATAAACGAATCATCATCAAAATTATCTGCGGATAACCGGATAATCATCGAATAATCTAGTTATAGGAATATTATAGAAACGGTCGGAAGCATGGATAATCGGTTATGAGTGGATAATTGTAACAGCTCTAATTTCAACTGTTCGTATGTCGAGTTAAACTAAAAGTTATAGTTAGAATATACATCGTTTTTTAAAAAACGCCATGTGGATCAGGCTGCCAGATGGCCATCCGAGTGACAGATAGCCATCCGAGTGACACCGAATAGTGTATATATTTTCAGTTTTAACCTTTTGTGATTTAAAAAAAAAATATTCTTTCATAATATTTTTCCTATTTTACTGTATCTTTTGTTTATCAAAACAGATGAGTTTTTCGATGGGATCAGACTGTTAGTAGTGTCTGACTAACGTGAGGTTCGATTTGGTCACTTTTTATTCGAATCTGGCCACAAGGAACTCTGGCCAACTGACAGCCCTGATGAGAATAAATGTGTTTATTAATTTGAGAGACAAAGATAGTTCCTGTTCATTCAAATTTTAAATTTACTTTTCAGAACCTGTTTTCCCCCGGTATAATATCATCTTATCCCTTATTTATCAGGGGGGCGAAGAGGCCGAGTGGTTAAGGCATTGTACTGTGACCCGAAGGTCCGGTTTCGAGCCCCGCTTAAGGCACTTTCGTTTTTGTTTTCCTTGGGCAAGATTATTAACCCCCAATTTGCTCACTTGGAAACATGGGCGATTCCTGTTGGCATCAGACATCTTATTTGATGGATTGTCTCGTGGAATGCCAAGGCGACGATGTCTTATGAAGTCGTGGCGGAAGGGCATAATTATTATTTTATCCCTTATTTATAGATAGTTCGAAGATGTCGTCACTCAGGTCTTTGTTATTGTTTTTGCCATCCATGTTTATGAGTAATGCTCACTGAACTGTATTAACCCGACTATAAACGTTCATGGATACACACAGTTGTGTGTGTTGGTCCGTTATACTTCCGGATGGCAATGTTATGAGCTTCTTAGCCAAGCGCATTCTATCTATAGGCAAATCGGAAATATTTTTCATTGTTCAAGATTTGTCATTAGATTAGGGATAAGAATTACATTATTCTCTGGGTGTCTTTGATTCCTCATAATAGTCATGAGTGCACAATGAAGGAAGAATGACATCATTGCCACACCAGTCAGGGCAGGGAATGACGTGTCGAAATCTAAAGCGAGATGAAAAATAGTATTTTTTACTATTGTGCGTGCGTGTGTGTGTGTATGTATGTGTGTGATGTGTGTGTGTGTGTGTGTGTGTGTGTATTGCTACACCAGTCAGGGCAGGGATTGACGTGTCGAAATCTAAAGCGAGATGAAAAATAGTATTTTTTGACTATTTTGTATGTGTGTGTGTGTATGTGTGTGTGATGAATGTGCATGTGTGTGTGTGTGTGTGTATTGCTACACCAGTCAGGGCAGGGATTGACGTGTCGAAATCTAAAGCGAGATGAAAAATAGTATTTTTTGACTATTTTGTATGTGTGTGTATGTGTGCGTGTGTGTGTGTGTGTGTGTGTGTGTGTGTGTGTGGGTGGGTGCGTGTGTGTGTGTGTGTTGTGTTGTGTTCGGGTGAAGTGGTGTACCCGTGTATTTATGGATCTAAATTTCTATTTGGCGTGCTTTTAGTACTCAAACTCTTAGACCACCCGTTACTGCCTACAGCTTTGTCAGCTATGTCCATTCATCAGTGCTCTCAATAAATTTTATTCATCTAGAAGCCTGTTTGAATACAATGATAAAATACAAAGTAGGCAGTCTAATCATAATATTATCTTTAGGCTTGCACACTTTCTTTCTGGGATTTTTTTTCTATCACTTGTTTTGTGTAAACATGCATTAAAAATCCATAAAGTCACGACCATGAGTCATCAATCGTGCTTAATGATCTGCACCAAAAGTGTTGACACACAGACATCCTTTTTTGTCTATCATTTCCTTTGTGAATAGTTGGCATTTTCAATTCAATTCAATAGTCCTGCCTTCATTATTCTAAACGTTAACGAATTATTTGTTTTATGAATGATTCTGTATGAAAAGGGGTGTTATAATAACATTAAATTACGTATTTCAGTCGTTTTGATTTAAGATTTTTACTCGACACACCCGTGAAAATCTAAAATTACAACTTGAGTTTATAACACAATAAATGTGCTTTAACTCTCTCCTTACCAGCCATATTCAGGGTTTTCTCAAAAACTTCACACCCAACTAACACAAAAATAGATTTTTTTATCACTCAAACGCAATAGCAGTAGGTTCTTGCGATATATAATTTCTTTCGCAAAACATATCTGCTATACAACACATTGTTCATTTTCTTTAAATTTTATTATGTACAAGAGAAATTCGAATAAGAAAAATGTTGGTTGTATCGTAACGAATATGACGAGTTTCCTATAGTTGGGAAGGAGAGGGTTAATTATCAGTGTATTCCATTTAAAGATTAGTTGAAAGTTATGGTTTAATACTTATTATTGAAGGAAAATAGGAAAAGAAACTCGGATTTCTCACTCTTAGCAAAATTGGTTGACGAAGAGTCCTCGAAATTCAAATTAAATCCCCACTTCCCGGCTTTCACCGTCACAAATACAACCAAATATGTCACAGTGATGGTACCTGTTGACGGAAAAGTGATGAAAAGATTAAAATGAATACATTACATAGAATAATATGTGATCTACCGTATCAAAGCGGTATTGTTCCAGGATGAACTCTGTGCAGGAAACTGATGTTATGACTACAAATATGGGTTAATTGGTATGACTCTCGCTTTTGGATCGGAAGGTACAGTCCTGGGTTCGAGCCTCGCTCGGCGCATAGTTGAGTCCTTGGAAAATGCTCTTTACTCATCTTCTCTCACCGTACTCGGGTGTAAAATGAGTAACTGGCCGTTAACAGCGTTGTCTCTGTCCGAAAAAGTGTAATATCGCCTAACCGGCGTCATGTCACGTCTTACATGTTAAGTTTGCTGTTTGCCAGGGACCATTGTAAAGCGTTTTGAGCACGTTTAGTGGTTATTGTGCTTTATAAAAGCTCAGTACACGTCAAACACACAAATAGGTCAGGCCCAGATAATGAGTAATTCTCACAATATTTTGACACACTGATATAGATAGAACGATGTTGACGTCACTGTGGTCTTTTTGCCATCCGCATTTATGAGTAATTCTCACTTAACGTTATTATCCAGACTATAAAAGTTCTAGGTTACTCAAAGTTGTGAGCTTCTTAGCCAAACGCATACTATCTATAGATAGCATGCGCTTGGCTAAGAAGCTCAAATCATTGCCATCCGGAAGTATAGCGGACCAACACACAAAACTGTGTATATCCATGAAAGTTTATAGTCAGGTTAATACAGTTCAGTGAGCATTACTCATAAACGCAGATGGCAAAAAACAATAACAAAGACCTGAGTGACGTCATCTTCGAACTATCTATAGATAGTTCGAAAATGACGTCACTCAAGCCTTTGTTATTGTATTTTGCCATCCGCGTTTGTGAGTGATACTCACTAAACTGTATTACCCCGACTATAAAAGTTCATGGTTACACAGAGTTTTTTGTGTTGGTCCGTCATACTTCTGGATGGCAATGTTATGAGCTTCTTAGCCAAGCGCATACTATCTATAGGAATTGCATGACCTCACGATGCATTTTTTAAAAATCATCTGTGTTAAAATTGTGAGTGATGCTCATGATCTGTAGGCTGTTTACTCCGGGTGATAATCAAGCACTTAAGGTGGTATTGGGTCTTCCAATGATTCAACTATGCGTCGCTTTAGTGTTGGCTGTTAGCATGAATTGTGAATATAGCTCAACTTAATTTTTGTATCACGTTTAGTATTATTATCATCATCCTCATCATCATCATCATCATCATCATCATCATCATTATTATTATTATTATTATTATTATTATTATTATTATTATTATTATTATTATTATTATTATTATCATTATTATAATTATCATTATCATCATCATCATCATTAATATTATTATCATCATCATCATCATATTATTATTATTATTATCATTATTATTATTATTATTATTATTATTATATTATTATTATTATTATTATTATCATTATCATTATTATTATTACCATCATTATCATTATCATTATTATTATTATTATTATTATTATTAATATTATTATCATCATCATCATCATCATCATCATCATCATCATCATCATCATCATCATCATTATATTCATTATTATTACCAAATGAGTTGAATTTGGTAAAAAATGTTGGAGACTTGAAGTTAATCAGGGGAAAATGAGAAGGATGAGAAATACAGGAACGGTTTTAGTCTCGTGCCAGGCGTTCTTGAAGCTTTCTGGGAGACCCTCCAAACCGTCTGTGTCGTTTTTGCAAACAACTGTGTGGAATAAATAAATACAATAATAAATAAAATACCCTTTATTCATAACAAGGGAAAACTGGAATAACCCCGGCGTCAGCCGCAGTGCAGCGCCGCAAATTGAGCTAGTGCGAGGTGACTTGCTTGCTCAAGGCCACACAGCGCAGTGAGTTGCGGGTGATCGCAAAGACCGTACCAATGAGCCACGTTGCTCCCTATACAAAATCAAAGGTAACAAAGATGAAGACCGAAGTCCACTCATTTCTTTTCAGACAACGTGCAGCTGTTTGCAGGTTTGATAACCTAGATTGTTATGGGCTCATTTTTTAAATGGAAATGCTCTCAAACTAAAGTAAAATATAGAGGTCTATCTTCCATTTTAAAAATGTTAAATCAATCCCAAAATTGAATCTGGTTATAAAACATGTTAATATGTGCCAATAGACAGTTAACCAGTAGATTCTTGACCAATCAAAACATGGAATTTGTGACACACCTTCACACGTGCTCGGACAAACATGGTTGTTGATAAATAATAACGTGAATGATATCGACCATCCCATCTCTCTCTCTCTCTCTCTCTCTCTCCTCTCTCTCTCTCTCCTCTCTCTCTCCCTCCCTCTCTCTCTCTCTCTCTCTCTCTCTCTCTCTCTCTCTCTCTCTCTCTCTCTGCTCATTGTTATTGATTTTATACCACCAAAGGCGTGATTAGTTATCACACGATTTTTCGCGATCACAATAATATTATAAACATTTAAATTCACATAGTTTTCTCTGTTGGTCCAATTGATCAAGCGGTAGAACAGTGGGTATTTTACTTAGACATATAACATCAATACTAATTCCTGTGTAGTTTGCTATGTCAACCAATCATTGCCTTTGTTTACAGTAAGACGACTGTCCGAGAGGCGTGGTTATCTAAGTGTCTATTGGATTGAGATTTGCAATCACAAACTTTATAGAGATAAGTAGTCCTTCCGATCCATTAGGTCCATGGAGCCGGAGTTTATCCCTGTTTCTATAGCGTGGAATGGATAATAGCAATTGCTTGCTATCTTTTGGATAGGACGCTAATCTACCGCAACGTACTTTCCGTCAGATCTCACAGACCCAGTTATCCATTCACTGCTGGGTAGACAGGGGGATCAGGAAAAAAATACCGACTGCGCCCGGGATCGATCTTGGACCCTTTGCGTGTGAAGCGAGTGCCCTACCAACTGAGCTATCGGGACCCCCTTATATAAATAATTATTTTCTTAAAATTCCAATTTGTATCAAATTCTTTTATGTGAAAAATCAATTAAATATGCGGGTATGTGGTCTAGTGGTATGACACTCGCTTTGGGATCGGAAGGTCCTGGGTTCGAGCCTCGGTCCGCGCATAATTGGTTCCTTGGAAAAGGCTTTTTACTCACATTCTCTGACCGTTCACAGGACTGAAAGCGGTGTCTCTGTCGGAAAAATCGCAACATCGTCTAACAAGCGTCATGTCTCGTTCTACATGTTACGAGTTGCTGTTGGTCAGGGACCCTTTGTAAAGCGCTTTGAGCACGTTTAGTGGATATTTCGCTATATAAAAGCTAAAGTTTTTTTTAATGACTATTCTTTTCCCCTTTTTACCCCTTCATATGTACAAGATTAAGAGATAGTAAGATTAGATGAATTTGTTAGAGACAAAAAAAATGCATAATGTACTCTATACTTACCTTCATCGAAGTAAAAAGACGAAGTCTCGGCTGAAGTTGAAGAAACATCATCAAATTTATCTGCAAAAGAAAAGCATTGTATATATATAATATATATATATATATATATATATATATATATATATATATATATATATATATATATATATAACATATATATACATATATATATATATATATATATATATATATATATATATATTTATTTATTTATATATATATACATATATTATGCCCTTCCGCCACGACATCATAAGATATCATCGCCTAGATATTCCACGAAGGAATATAGATAATTCAACAAACAAGAAGCCCTGATGTCAACAGGGATCACCCATGTTGTCCAAGTGAGCAAATTGAGGGTTAATAATCTTGACCAATGAAAATACTAAAGTGCTTGAAGACGGGTTCGAACCAGGGACCTCCCGGGTCACAGTGCAATGTCTTTAACCTCTCGGCCACTTCGCCCAACATATTATAGTATTAAAGCCTTTAATGAAAATCGAATAATTTATAATTGTACGGCGAGATCAGAGTTGTCCCTTTTACAGATTAATAATAATAATACTCGCTTTCGGATCGGAAGGTCCTGGGTTCGAGCCTCGCTCGTCACATAGTTGAGTCCTGGCTGAGAAACGATTTAACAGATGCATCCCTGTGAACTTTTCATCAAAATAAGTGTATTGGTTATATTTTCATTTTTATAAAAGTATGCATATAATAACATTTTAAAAGTGATTTCTCATTAACCAAACGACAGATTTCCTCAGGTAATAAGAGAGACGCGTGCGCAATGCTATGTTGACGTTCTCTCTGTAAGGGCATGCATGTCATACTAACCGTATATGAAAACAACAATATGGTACAATGAGCTTGACATCAGAATCCAGTAAACGATGGCACCACCCAGTAGAATCGTCAATGAAGAGAACAACGCGAACACCTCAGCGGACCTCCCTAGGTAGACTTTGACTGCGTCAGAGAACTCGGTTACCACTGTATCTGGGAAAGAAAAAGTAAAACATACTGACAAGTTGAATCATCAATGAAGAGAACAGGGTGAATAACTCAGATGATCTCCCTACAACTGCGTTAGAAAACTCGGATACCTCTGTATCTGGGAAAGAAAAAAGTAAAAAGTACTGACAAGTTGAACCATCAATGAAGAGAACAGGGTGAATACCTCAGATGATCTCCCTACGACTGCGTTAGAAAACTCGGATACCTCTGTATCTGGGAAAGAAAATAGGTAAAAAGTACTGACAAGTTGAACTATCAATGAAGAGAACAGGGTGAATATCCCAGTCGACCTCTCTAGGTAGGGTCAGAAAACTCGGATACCACTTTATCTGGAAATAAGACGTAGCAATATTGACAAGTAGAATGACCAATGAAGAGAACAGGGTGAGACTTAGGTAGACTTTAGCTGCGTCAGAAAAATCGGATACCAGTATAATGATAATGATGATGATAATAATAATAAAATAATAATAATAATAATGACAAAAATATATAATAATAATAATAATAATAATAATAATAATAATAATAATAATAATAATAAATAATAAATAATAATAATAATATAATAATAATAATAATAATAATAATAATAATAATAATAATAATAATAATATAAAATAAATAATAATATAATAATAATAATAATAATATAATAATAATAATAATAATATAATAACATATAATAGTAATAACAATAATAATAATAAATATAATAATAATAATAATAATATAATATAATAATAATAAAATAATAATAATAATAATAATAATAATAATAATAATAATATAATAATAATAATAAATAATAATAATATAATAAATAATAATAGTAATAAAATAATAATATAATAAAATAATAGTAATAACAATAATAATAGTAATAACAATAATAATAGTAATAACAATAATATAGTAATAACAATAATAATAATAATAATAATAACAATAATAATAGTAATAACAATAATAAATAATAATAAATAATAATATATAATAATAGTAATAACAATAATAATAATAAATAACAATAATAATAATAACAATAATAATAATAATAATAATAATAATAATAATAATAATAATAATAATAAATAATAATAATAATAATAATAATGATAATAATAATAATAATAATAATAATAATAATAATAATAATAATAATAAATAATAATAATAATAATAATAATAATATAATAATAATAAAATAATAATAATAATAAATAATAATAATAATAATAATAATAATAAATAATAAATAATAATAATAATAATAATAATAATAAAATAATATAATAATAATAATAATAATAATAATAATAATAATAATAATAATAATAATAATAATAATAAAATAATATATAATAATAATAATAACAATAAATAATAATAATAATAATAATATATAATAATAATAATAATAATAATAATAATAATAATAATAATAATAATAAAATAATAATAATAATAATAATAATAATAATAATAATAATAATAATAATAATAATAATAATAATAATAATAAAAATATAATATATAATAATAACAAAAAGAAGAAGAAAGAAGAAGAAGAAGAAGAATGATAATAATAATAATAATAATAATAATAATAATAATAATAATAATAATAATAATAATAATAGTAATAATAATAATAGTAATAATAATAATAATAATACAAACCTTTGATATATCGACCAGCAGTGAGGACTCGATACGATGTGTAAGCCATCAAGCCAGCCAGCAACACCAATAACACAATTCCCGTAGCAAACCCAGACTGGAAGGAAATACAATATTCACATACAGATACAATACGTCATAAGCTCTATAGATAGTATGCACTTGGCTAAGAAGTTCACAACATTGCCATCCGGAAGTGTAACTGCTCAACACACAAAACTGTGTGTAATAATGATCGTATATAGTCTGGTTAATACAGTTTAGTGAGAAATACTCATAAACTCGGATGGCAAAAAAAAAAAAAATTAAGTGACGCCAGCTTCGAACTATCTATAGATAGATCGAAGTTGGCGTCACTCCGGCCTTTGTTATTGTATTTTGCCATCCGCGTTTATGAGTAATTCTAACTAAACTGTATTAACCAGACATAAATGTTTAAGGTTACACATAGTTTTGTGTGTTGGTCCGTTATATTTTAGGATGGCATTGTTGTGACCTTCTTAGCCAAGCGTTCACTATCTATAAATAGAAAGAAGTTGACGTCACTTGGGTATTTGTTATTGTTTTTTGCCCTCCGTGTTTATGAGCAATTCTCCTTAAACTGTACTATCCAGACTCTTAACGTTTAAGGTTATACATGGCGTGCGCTTGGTTAAGAAGCTCACAACATTGCCATCCGGAAGTATAACGGACCAACACACACAATAATGTGTAACCTTTATCGTTTATAGTCTGGATACTACAGTTTAGTGAGAATTACTCATCGACATGTATATCAAAAAGCAAAAGCAAAGACATGAGTGACGTCAACTTCGTTCTATCTATACTGCCCTACTCCGAAAGAACAAGTATTAAAATTTTAGACAGAAACACGTCCTTCAAAATTCTATCGATTAAAACTAATCTAATCTTGGCAAAAGCTCTCAAACCTGGGACTTGTAAAATCAATAACAAAGGAAAGAATGTTGTCGTTCAAAAGAAAATTAGTGTAAATTTAGAAGGAAAAAAAATGTTTTACTCTTTTCTTGAGCACTATTGTTTCTTCTTCAGTGCAGCTATGTGGTCTGGTGGTATAACAATTGTTTTCGGATCGGAATGTCCATGGTTCAAGCCTCATCGGCGCATAGTTGAGTCCTTGGAAAAGGCTCTTTACACACATTCTCTCACCGTACCCAGGTGAAAAAAACGAGTACCTGGCCTTTAACATCGTTGCCTCTCTGTCCGAAAAAAATTGTAATATCGCCTAAGAGGCGTCATGTCCCGTCCTAGATGTTAAATGTTGCTGTTGGCCAGGGATCCCTTGTAAAGCGCTTTGAGCACGTTTAGTGGATATTGCTCTATATAAAAGCTCAAGTTTAAGATGAATAAAGCGGATTTTTTCATTTTCCAGGTTTCAAGTTAGGGTTTTTGTTTTCTTTAGAAAGGTGATTGATGAAATAGCCTACAATTAACTTGTTTTTTTCTATCTTGGATGTTAAACTCAAGCTTGTCATGTTAAAGCTAACCTGATATATGGCCCAAGGCATTGTCAGCAGGGACGTCCCCATCATGGCGATCCATATAGAAAATCTGAAAATTTGAAGTAACTGCAATAATTCCTGATCAATATAATAAACTCGGACATCAATATTCTATAGAAAGGATCCAAAAAGAGAGAAAATATACTTAAAAGAAAAAAAAAGGGGGGGGGGAGAGAAGGCGGGGGGAGGGCGGGGACTATATCCTTTGCAACGCTAAGTAGAAATATAGAAAGAAACATTTTTAAAAAGTGTCGGAGCCAGGATTCGAATACACAGCGTCGCGATCTCGACATGCCTTCTAAGACAGACGACTTTACCCATTCGGCCACAACAATATTTACCACAATGTTGTGGTAAATATTAATATCTATTTAAAATAATAATTCGCTCCACTGCTACAGTGTCGAGCACTATTCGTACCATATGTGTATCCAACACGATTCAATATATATATATATATATATATATATATATATATATATATATATATATATATATATATATATATATATAGTGTCCTGCTATCCCTCAACTGAATTATTGTTGGGTAATTTTATATTTTTATTGGTATTTTATTAACTTTACTCATTTCTATGTGCATTTATTGCATCTAAAGACAGCACAAATCCTCGACATTTTGACAGTTTGTTGTGTTGACTCGGCCACAATCAGCTAAAGTTTCCAATGGAAACAACGCGATCGGAAGTTACAATGGTCTCATTTCAAGGGAAGCAACCGTAGATGATACATGCGTGACGTCATCGGCATACTCTCTATAGCCGATTTCACATGCAAAACAACACCAAGAAGAATGAAAGACTAAAATTGTCTACAAAGAGATAAGCAAGTGTTCTATAAATAATTAACCAGTAGATTTTTGACCAATCAAAACATGGAATTTGTGACACACCTTCACGCGTGCTCGGACAAACATAGTTGGTTGTTTATAAACAATAACGTGAATGAAATCGACTTCTCTCTGATCCTTGTTATTGTTTTCATACCGCCATATGGGTGACTAGTTATCACACGATTTTCTCGATCATATTATAAACGTTTAAATTTACACAGTTTTCTGTGTTGGTTCTTTTGATCAAGCGATAGAACAGTGGATAGACACATGCCATCGATAGTAAAACGTGTGTAGTTTGCTATGATTACCAATCACTGCCATTGTTTACATTATGATGACTATCCTGGGGTAGTATTCAATAGTCGGATGTCACGTCGCCAAGCAACGGCGGCCATCATGGTTCTAAACAAAGAAATCCGGTACTTTTTATATTTCATGTTGGCTAAAACTTTTCATATGTCGTGTGATCAGAATGTATAAGAGTCAAAACATGACCAGATTTATAATGTTTTTCTCCTCTGGATACACTTTTATGCTTGTCGGAGAAATATTTCATAAGGGCGTCCGCCATTGTTCCGATGGTTTAGAGCCAGTTACTAAGTTACCATGCGTCATTATGAGGGAAGTGACGTCATGACTGTTGAAGCCTATTGCTATCGTCTGTTTCACTTTCACGTTATAGAAACCGGGATAAACACCGACTCCAAGGACCCAATGGCTCTGAAGGGCTGCTTACTATCACCGTTATCATCTGTCGTGAGTAATAAAAGTCCAATGATCTTTATTCCTTGGACAAAGACAAAATGTAATCGTAATCCATGGCCATGATAATATCAGGCTTATGTCTTATTATTATAGATAGTTCGAAGATGACGTCAGTCAAGCCTTTGTTGTTATATTTTGCCATCCGCGTTTGTGAGTTATTCTCACTGAACTGTATTAACCAGACTATAAAAGTTCATGGTTACACAGAGTTTTGTGTGTTCGTCCGTTATAGATAGTATGCAGATGACGTCACTCAGGCCTTTGTTGTTGTTTTTGCCATCCGCGTTTGTGAGTTGTTCTCACTAAACTGTATTAACCAGACTATAAAAGTTCATGGTTACACAGAGTTTGTGTGCTGGTCCGTTATACTTCCGGATGGCATGTTGTGAACTCCTGCCAAGCGCATTCTATCTATACTAAACTATAGATAGAATGCGCTTGGCCAAGGAGTTCACAACATTGCCATCCGGAAGTATAACGGACCAACACACAAAATCTGTGTAACCATGAGCTTTTATAGTCTGGTTAATACAGTTTAGTGAGAACAACTCACAAACGCGGATGGCAAAAACAATAACAAAGGCCTGAATGACGTCATCTTCGAACTATCTATAGATAGTTTGCGCTTGGCTAAGAAGCTCATAACATTGCCATCCGGAAGTATAATGGACCAACACACAAAACTGTGTGCATCCATGAACGTTTATGGTCTGGTTAATACAGTTCAGTGAGCATTACTCATAAACGCGGATGGCAAAAAACAATAACAAAGACCTGAGTGACGTCATCTTCGAACTATCTATACGATTCTTTCATCTCTTTGTATTTATTAAACGAATTATTTTTATCGTGCCCAATAACACAACGAGCTTGCGAGTATGTGTTATTGCATGACAAATATATAACGAAAGAAATAAAAGAATACGTTTATTCCACCCCTACGAGTAAGATTATTAAACATTTTGTAACCAAATGGCATGGCATTCTATACACCATAATTTGTATCTTTCTCCTTCTGCCTGAATAAACATTTGACTCAAAACTAAAAACATTGGATTTGTATTCATGCGCACCAATATAGATAGTATGCGCTTGGCCAAGGAGTTCACAACATTGCCATCCGGAAGTATAACGGACCAACACACAAACTCTGTGTAACCATGAACGTTTATAGTCAGGTTAATACAGTTTAGTGAGAACAACTCACAAACGCGGATGGCAAAAACAATAACAAAGGCCTAAGTGACGTCATCTTCGAACTGTCTATATTATTCATAACTGCCAATCAGCTGTCTTTTACACCTAATTTCACACCAATAAAATGTGCGAATATATTCTGCAATCGTTGAATAAAATGGTTATTCAACGCGTTCAACGCATTATTCAACGATTACGTATTTACTAAGAAATGATAGGGTTTTCCAACGAGAGGGCTGGAATAATACTCACATTGTAACAAGACTGCTCTGTGTTTCCACAGTATCAGCTTTGTCATTTGTATTAGCCGTGACGTCACCAACACTAGAATGCTGAAATATCGATGAAAATAATAATAATAATAATAATAATAATAATAATAATAATAATAATAATAATAATAATGATGATGATGATGATGATGATGATGATGATGATGATGATGATGATGATGTGGTGGTGGTAATAATAATAATAATAATAATAATAATAATAATAATAATAATAATAATAATAATAATAATAAAATTAAAATAATAATAATAATAATAATAATAATAATAATAATAATAATAATAATAATAATAATAATAATAATAATAATAATATAATAATAATAATAATAATAATAGTAATAATAATAATATAATAATAATAATAATATATAATAATAATAATAATAATAGTATTAGTAGTAGTAGTAGTAGTAGTAGTTGTTGTTGTTGTTGTTGTTGTAGTAGTAGTAGTAGTAGTAGTAGTAGTAGTAGTAGTAGTAGTAATAATAATAAAAGACTTATAGAAGAGCACACCATATCCTCTATCTTGGGGCTCTACATCAATACAAAACAATATCAAAGAAAGTACATGACATCGAAAAAGAAATGTTTTCAATGATTTCTTCAACACAGATAATCATTTGGATTCCCGGATGCTCTGTGGAATGGTATTCCATACAAACGGACCAAAATGAGAAAAGGACCTTGTTCCAGCCTTTGTACGAATACGTGGGATAGCCAAACGGGTGGTGTCATTGGAGGAACGCAAAGATCGGGTTGTCGAATATTTCTTTAGGAGTTCTGTGAGGAAGGGAGGGGCAGTGTTTTCCAGACATCGATAAACTAGGACACATTCTTTGAATAATTATTTGACCCTTTTCTCAACAATGTAATCTTCCAAGGAGAGGTGTGGCAGTGGCAAACCTCCGCTGTAGAAAGACCAATCTGACAGCATTATTTTGGACAACCGGCTACTGTTGAGCTTATTTTCCGAGGCACCACACAACAGAGCATTACAGTAATCCAGCTTTGAAAATAAAAGCATTTTTTAAAAAAAAATTGCCATTAAAAGTACCAAATTGGCATCCATCGGTGACGTTTCGTCGGAGATTTCCTGGGCAAGGTTTTAATCATCCCTACTTATGACTATAGATAACTTGAATTCATTGAATAATTCAACAAATGCTTAGTTATGAAATATCTAAGAAAATTACATTGAGGGCTGGAATAAAGGCATTTTTCATGGGTTTTAATTTATTAAATTCATTTGTTTGTTTGTTGTTTTTTTTTTTTTTTTTTGGTGTTTTTTTTTTTTGTCGCGGAATAACTCCCTCGCACGCTCGTGGGGTTTTGGCGCGATAAAAATAACTCATTTAATAAATCCAAACCCTTGAATCCTTTAACAAATAAAAAATAAATGGGGGGAAACTACATCACATTTATTCGCTACAGACATCATTTTATAATATTACAGTATTGAGGACAATAAACATGCAAACACTCTATTTTAGAGCTCAATGGGTTCTATGAGTGAACGAAACTCACAATTGTACATCAGGCATCAAAATACTAAGTCACAACACTGAATTTGCATGCTCGTGTTAATAGTGTCCATATTATTTATTATTTATTGATCACCAAAGGACTGAATTTGGTAGCGAAAGCAATCATTCAAAACAACTTTTTCAGAAAAAATGGGAGCGATATCTATTCATGTTTTCGTCCAACCGAATCATCAATCACGTGATTTGTTGCTCTCCAACGATTGGACATTTCTGAACAAATGGAAACGCGCTGCTTTGTTTATGAAAGTTGTAAACATACCCATGTGTCAAGCTGAACACAATGACAATCGTAATGTTAGATAGTTCAAAATCTGTGAACACTTTTCACTATGTAGGCCACTTTGAGCACATTTTGCAATGTGACCAATGACCTCGAGCACATGGAAAGTTGATTTTGATCATGGCCATTTATCTTACACCAGTGCTTGCGCGTCATCTTTGTTGACTTAGTGATGGTATGCGTTTAGGTAAAATTCTCACAACATCCCCTTGCAGGATATAACGTACCAACACACAAAACTATGTGTAATCGTAAACACGTTTAGTCTGATTGATAGAATTCAGTGAGAACTAATCATTAAAATGGCTGTCTAAAAAAACAATAACAAAGAGCTGAGTCACATCAATTGGATTCAATAGTCTGATGTCACGTGGCCCAGCAACGGCGGCCATCGTGGTTCTAAACAAAGAAAATCGGTACTTTTTCCTCTTCATGCTGGCTAAAACTTTTCATATGTCTTGTGATCAGAATGTGTAAAAATCAAAATATGATCAGTTTTATAATTTTTTCTCCCCTCTTTTTTATTCTCGTCGGAGACATATTTCATGAGGGCGTCCGCCATTGTTCCGATAGTTTAGAGCCAGTTACTAAGTACCATGCGTCATTTCGAGGGAAGTGACGTTACGACTGTTGAAGCGTATTTCATTCCTTCTTTAAGAAATACGTGTTTTTATAACCTACCGACTATAATCGAGATTTTTTGGGATGCATTTTTTTTCTCTTGTAATGTTTTTTCTGTTTTGTCTGTGCCTCGCATAGATAGTTCGAAGATGACATCACTCAGGTCTTTGTTATTGTTTTTTTTTTTTGCCATCCGCGTTTATGAGTAATGTTCACTGAACTGTATTAACCAGACCATAAACGTTCATGGATACACACAGTTTTGTGTGTTAGTCCGTTATACTTCCGGATGGCAATGTTATGAGCTTCTTAGCCAAACGCATACTATCTATAGATAGAATGCGCTTGGCCAAGGAGTTCACAACATTGCCATCCGGAAGTATAACGGACCAACACACAAACTCTGTGTAACCATGAACTTTTATAGTCTGGTTAATACAGTTTAGTGAGAACAACTCACAAATGCGGATGGCAAAAACAATAACAAAGGCCTGAGTGACGTCATCTGCATACTATCTATAGATAGTTCGAAGATGACGTCACTCAGGTCTTTGTTATTGTTTTTTTTGCCATCCGCGTTTATGAGTAATGCTCACTGAACTGTATTAACCAGACTATAAACGTTCATGGTTACACAGAGTTTGTGTGTTGGTCCGTTATACTTCCGGATGGCAATGTTATGAGCTTCTTAGCCAAACGCATACTATCTATACATAAATAGTATGCCCTTGTCTAAGAAGCTCACAACATTGCCATCCGGAAGTATGACTGACCATCACACAAAATTATGTGTAACCTTGAACGTTTATAGTCTGGTTAATACAGTTTAGTGAGAATTACTCATAAACGCGAATGGAAAAAAGCAATAACAAAGACCTGAACGACGTCAACTGCATACTATCTATAAGGGTCTTTGTTGGTGGGTTTTTTTGTTTTTTTTTTTTTGGTTTTTTTATTTTTTGTAATTTTGTTGGGTTTTTTTTTTTTTTTGCCAGCCATGTTTATGAATATTTCTCACTAAAATGTATTAACCAGACCATAAACGTTCAATGTACACATAGTATTACATGTATTGGTCCGTTATATTTCCGGATGGCAATGTTGTGAGTTTCTTAGCCAAGCGAGTGACATCAGTTTCATTCCTTCAATGAGAAATACGTGTATTTGTAACTATTTTGGGATGTTTTTTCTTCTCTTGTATTGTTCTTTCTGCTTTGTCTGTAACTGGTCAATATAGATAGAACGTTGTTGACGTCACTCAGGTCTTTGTTATTGTTTTTGCCCACCGCGTTTATGAGTAATTCTCACTGAACTGTATTAACCTGCCGATAAACGTTCATGGTTACACACAGTTTTGTGTGTTGGTCCGTTATACTTCCGGATGGCAATGTTATGAGCTTCTTAGCCAAGCGCATACTATCTATAGTCTAGTTGATACATTGCCAATCAGAAGTATAACGGACCAACATACAAAACTGTGCAACATTGAACTTTTATAATCGCTTTAATACAGTTAAGTGAGAATTACTCATAAACATGGATGGCAAAAAACAATAACAAAGACCTGAGTGATGTCAACTTCGTTTTATCTATTGTTGCTTGAAGCTCGAAGGAGTAAATAGCAATAGCTAAATTGAATGACAGATTCAATTTAATTTACGAATACGGATGATATGGACGTTTCGGGTTTCCCCTTTGCCAACATGAATAAATTAATACATTTTGCAAAGGAGATTGGCAGTCGTTCACATGACTGGTAATATAATTACCTTTTCTCTTCTAAAGTCACATAATCTTGCTAAATAACTCATCCTAGCTCTTTGCGTTATTCCCCTTGCTCTAACAGAAACTTGGCATCAAAGTGAAAAATGAATAATAACTACTTGAATTAAATACCCCTGAAAAGTCCATGTTACATTTCATTGGCTGGTTATAAGAAATATTTGTGACTCGTATTCTCAAATCGGTATCATATCGGTTGGGTTATTTAGATGCTAAAAAAATGTATGTTATAATAAAAATGATTAAAACGTGTCTTAATTTTGTTTGTTATACCGAAGACAATAGTTCTTGTATCTTATAGCGACATAACGAAAAATCTGAAATTTCTTGTCATTTTAACTTTAAAATATTATCACCGTTTTATGCCGCTGCCTCACCCTAACTTCATACTGTTAGGAAAAGGCTGGTCATATCATATTTATATAATTTGTTATTTGGTCATGTGAAACGTGTTTTCTTTCGTACTGTGGAAAAAAAAAACCATATTATTTTTTAATTTAGCCAGAAAACTCGTCCTTCAAATATCGATCGATTTAAATGATCCTCATCTTGGCCACACAAAAAACCCTCTAAAACCTGGGACTTCGCTAGGGGGGGGGGGTCATTTAATTGGATCGATATTTGAAGGACGAGTTTTCTGGCCAAATTTTAAAATAATATGGGTTTTACCAGAGTGTGGCTATATTGATTAAACTGTCGTGCTTGAGCGCGTCAAGTGCCAAGTTCTCGTGTGTTCATTGAGAGGCAGAAACTTGAAAAGTCTTTAAAATATCACAGTTGATTATGACATTAATAATGTCTGGTTTATGCTAAGCTAAGATATATAAAAAATGAATAGAAAAAAGCAATACAAAATGGTTTTTTTGTGGGTTTTTTTAAATTTTATATTTTTGTTTGTTTGTTTATTTTCGTTTGCTTGTTTGTCAGTTTGTTTGCTTGGACTGAAATGATATGTGATATATTATCTTGTCACAGTGTGGTATGCTGTACGGGTCGTGGCTACGTGGGGGGGGGGGGGGAGTTGTTGTTCGGTTTTGTTTTGTTCTTGTTTTTTTTTTTGGGGGGGGGGAGGGGAGGGGGGTGTGAGTTTGGTTGAGTTTTTTTTTCTGTCTTCTTGAATTACACGGTTATTTGTCTTGAACGAAGAAATGTAATAATAATCTAATAATAATAATAATAATAATAATAATAATAATAATAATAATAATAATAATAATAATAATAATAATAATAATAATAATAATAATAAATAATAACAATAATAATAGTTGTTGTTCGGTTTTGTTTTGTTCTTGTTTTTTTTTGTTTGGGGGAGGGGAGGGGGGTGTGAGTTTGGTTGAGTTTTTTTTCTGTCTTCTTAAATTACACGGTTATTTGTCTTGAACGAAGAAATGTAATAATAATCTAATAATAATAATAATAATAATAACAATAATAATAATAATAATATAATAATAATAATAATAAAATAATAATAATAATAATAATAATAATAATAAAAAATGATGATAATAATAATAATAATAATAATAATAATAATAATAATAATAATAATAATAATAATAATAATAATAATAATAATAATAATAATAATAATAATAATAATAATAATGATGATGATAATAATAATAATAACAATAATAATAATTGTTGTTCGGTTTTGTTTTGTTCTTGTTTTTTTGTTTGGGGGAGGGGAGGGGGGTGTGAGTTTGGTTGAGTTTTTTTCTGTCTTCTTAAATGACACGGTTATTTGTCTTGAACGAAGAAATGTAATAATAATCTAATAATAATAATAATAATAATAATAATAATAATAATAATAATAATAATAATAATAATAATAATAATAATAATAATAATGATGATGATGGAGCATCTCATTTCCTCCTAATTTCCTTTGACCCCAACCTAGCCCCCCCCCCCCCCCTCCCCGCCTCCATTTTTTTTCCCTTTAAACGTTTGTTAAACTCCACTTGCTTTACCCCTTACTAAGCAAGTAAGTCCATACCTAACCACCCTCTAGCCCCCCCCCCCCCCTTTTTTTTTTTTTAAATTTATTTATTTATTTATTTATTTTTTAATATTAATATCACCACAAGAGGGGAAATATCCCTCTACGAATTTATTTACACCTCTTCTTCTCTCTCCTTCTCTTTCTCTTTCCGGGCCTCCATGGCGGTTCACCCCAACGTAGTTGTGGTGAAACTATCCGCAGAGGATATTAAGTTCAATGGGCCTCATCCACCAAATACGGTTGAGGTTTTCTTAAAAGGACCTGAAACGAACCAGGCCAACCATCTTAAGACTGGCCCTCAATAACATGGGGGTCAGTATGGACAATATTGCGGGAGTCTACCGTTTCATGGACGCCCGCAAATACTACGTCACCTTCCAGGAAGGAAGGGAGTCAGAGGTAGAGAAACTGCACGGCGTAGTGCACCCCCACCCAACCCTAAAAATAAACCTCCACATCAGGGATGTAAACAAATCCCTGGTGTCGGGGGTATGGAAATGGGTGGCTCCCTCAGTCAAGGAAGGCGGCCTCACCAGGGCCCTCGCCCCCTTCGCTAAGCCCGGCACCATCGTTGTCGGCAAACCCAGACGGGACGAGCTGGACTCGTACACGTTCCGTCTGGAGAAGACAGATGGGGTAGAAATACCCCACTATCTAAAATTTGAGGTAGGTGGCGCCTTCCACCACGTAAAAGTGCACATTCCTGGACGTGTACCGGCATGCTCCACATGCTACACTGTGGGGCACCCCTTCTACTTGTACCCTACTAGAGCACGGTACACACCAGGAGTGATTTCGGCACGAGATCCCACTATCCCTCCTCCTATTCCATCTTCATCTCCACCTACTGTTTCTGTCACGCCTTCCGGCAACCCCCTGCCGGACGCACCATCCCAATCCCAGGAACCTTGGAACCAGGTGGTGAAAAAGGGAAAGAAACACTCCAACAAACAAAAAAACAACAACAACACACCAATTACACCACAACCCACAAGCTACACCACTAAGCCACAGACACCAAACACAAACCCACAAAACAACACTCCAAAAGATACCAACACAACAAAAACTGCACCGAGTAAACAATCAGAACAGGAACCACACAACTCCCCATACACACCAAAACGAATGTCATCCATG
>NC_088360.1:107656796-107669296 GCF_034508935.2 Berghia stephanieae
TAAAGTTGAGCTTTAAAAAAAAAATTACGTCATTTTTAAATGTAATAGTACCGAATTGCCAAACATTTTTTTAAAATCGATTACTAAATTATTGGGAAACCAAATATATTTTTACTTTTTAAAAAAATAACAAGAATCGATATCAAAATAGGGGTTTGCATGTCAGTTTGTGTGTAAAAATCTGAAAAAAAAAGTAATATGAACATGGCTGAGTTTACCGAAACGTTATAAAATATAAGTGACCAGAAATTATTATATAGTTTGGCCCTCACGGCCTTTATAGAGAAAACAAAAAATAATCTGCCAGACTTTTAAATTTTTATCTTTGCTTAGAATCTAAAAAATATTGCTTCTTTTTTTTTTTTTTTGGGTTTTTTTTTTGGTTTTTTTTTAAAAAAAAAAAAACGAAACCGGGGCCAAATGTCTTGAAAGAAAAATTGAAAAGCTGAGTGCGTATCACGTAAAGGATGAGAGGGAAAACACAACCATTTGGGGGAAGATTGCAATTCTTGCATAAGTCCCATGGGGGTCTGTTAGGTTAGTTTCGAAGAATATTCTAGGGAAAAGGGATAAAGGCATCAAAGTTAGTTGTTTTTTTTAAATAAGGGTCATAGATAACAGATTTTTTTTTTGTTTTTACCCGGAGTCAACAATTCATCAACAAGTGTAAAGCAACATTTATTGTAAAGCAATTGTAAATCATTGCAATCAAGTGGGATTTCATCAGAACCTTTGTAAATCAATTGTCAACAGTCAACATGTCATCATCTCCATGTGGTAACTCAGAGGTCTATCATGAGAGAGTCCATCAGATGACGGCTTGGACCAATTGATTCCAATGGCAACGGATAACGCAGTTTGCATATCACACGACTCGAACCTCGAAACCAAAGGGACTTTATAACTATAGGACCGGGGTGGAGTCAAAATGTTTATCTAACGTGTCTGTCTATCCAGCACTGAACTGGTAGTTGGGTCTGTTTGATCTGTCAGGAAGCCCTTCGGGATAGTTTCCAGAGGAATCCATCTTATTCATTTATTCAACTATCTATCTATTTATTTATTTATGTATCAATTTATTTATTTATGTTTTTATTTATTCATTTATATATTTACTTATTCATTTATTTATAGATTTATATGTCAATGCTTTCCGTCTACAGCTACCTCTTTGACCCTCGCGTTTGTGATAGTTCTCCAGAATTTTTTTATGATTAGTTTCAACCATCTCTCAATAGGGTGTAATAACTGATTCTATTATTATTATTATTATTATTATTATTATTATTATTATTATTATTATTATTATTATTATTATTATTATTATTATTGTTATTATTATTATTATTATTATTATTATTATTATTATTATTATTATTATTATTATTATTATTATAAGAATAATGATAATAATGATAATAATAATAATAATGATGATGATGATGATGATGATGATAATGATGATGATGATGATGATGATGATGATGATGATGATGACGATGATAATGATAAGAATAATAAAAAATAATAATGATGATAATAATAATGATGATAATAATGATAAGTAGAAGAAGAAGAAGAATAAATTATTGCATTCAAAAAAAAATCTCCACGAAGGCAGTGAGGATATAAATCAAAGAAGTGAAAAAAAAATAATCTTAAATTTCTCTTTGTTGTCACTTCAATATCACTTTTTGACATCTGGTTCACCATCACAGTATACCCTCTTGAGACAGTGTGTCACTAAAACCTCTCTTGTAAGGAAATTTACTTACATCTGAAATACAACTTTTATCCAACGGAAACGACGCAAAGAACATGGCTCCCAAGAATATATACGTGAAGCAAACAAGGGCGTAACCAATGACCAAATCTCTAGCCTGTAGACAAGTTAGAACAAGCATTATTTCAACTAGGGTCATCTTTATCCATGTCAAGTTTTATTATGTTATTGTATAGAAATCATTTGTGCGGCTATATCGTCTTGTGGTATGAAACTCGCTTTCGGATCGGAAGGTCCAGGATCCGAGCCTCGCGCTCGGCGCATAGTTGAGTCCTTGGAGAAGGCTCTTTACTCACATCCTGTCGCCGTACTTAGGTGTAAAATGAGTACCTGGTCGTTAACAGCGTTGTCTGTGTCCGAAAAATTGTAATATCACGTCCCGTCCTACATGTTAAATGTTGCTGTTGACTAGGGACCACATGTAAAGCGCTTTGAGCACATTAGTGAATATTGCGCTATATAAAGCTCAATTTAATTTAAAACTTAATTTAAAATAATAATTTTGTTGGGAATGAATTACAGTTTCTTTATCAAGCATAATTTTTAATCTGTCTACAAAAGCATTTTTTTTGTTTCAGACGGGATAAAAAAAAGTCCTTCACAGCCAATGGAGCCGGAGTTTATCCCCGTTTCTATAGCGTGAAACAGACACTAGCAATTGCTTGCTATCCCTTTGATAGGACGTGAGTCTGTCGCAAAGTACCTTCCGCCAAATCTAACAGACTCAGCCGCCCATTCATTGCTGGGTGGACAGCAGTGGGGTCAGAAAAAAAAAAACTCGACTGCACCAGGAATCGATAGAGCGATTGCTCTTCCAGTTTGAGATATCGGGCCCCCTTCGGACTTGATACTCTTCCAAAACTTTACACCTGTTTATTTTTTTTAATCCCCTTGATGTTAGTTTTGTGTCTGTCAACAAAGTTTTGAACTTGTCTACTCTAGTAATTCATGTACTCGAACATGAAAAAAATTCAGAAACAAAGAACGAGCGACTGCAAAGTTAGCA
Organism: Berghia stephanieae; assembly: GCF_034508935.2. Classification (NCBI taxonomy): domain Eukaryota; kingdom Metazoa; phylum Mollusca; class Gastropoda; order Nudibranchia; family Aeolidiidae; genus Berghia; species Berghia stephanieae. The sequence goes on from NC_088360.1 coordinate 107,659,586, forward strand.
TTCATATTCAAGTAACAAACATATGTGACCCCTCGTCTCAAAACGGTATTAAGTCGGGTTCATTAAATTGCTGAAAATTGAATTTGTAGCCAGAAATTTCAGACTTGATGTTGAGTTTATATGCTGTAAAGAGGAGAATGAATATCATATTTTAGAATGCTAAATACCAGTAATTCATTTTGTTGACCAGTTTAACTAAAATTTGACTTTTTAGTTTCAGGTTCATACTGACATGATACCGGTTTGAGACGTAAGGTCACATTTTAAAGTCCAAACTAAACTTGATGAGTATTGAACAAAAATGTATCTAACAGTTTCAAAGAAGAACAAATAAATATTTAGCTAGAAACGTTTTTGTTAAAATGTTTTTGTCAGCCAACAGCATGAAAAAAACCCATTTAAACGACAAAACCCGACGTATACATATATGCAGGTCTGACATCTGAACCCACTTAAGGGCCTAGTTGAACATTGTTGTAATGGACAATCTTTTGTGTCATTTTTTGAGATTTCTATTACAACAATGAGCCCATAAGGAATTGGGTTATCAGACCTGCAAAGAAGTGCACGTCGGCGAAACCGAATGACTACAAATTGACGGCAGACAAATCCTCTTCATGTCTTGATTGGACAAACCTGGGCACAAAACGTTCCACGTTAAATATTTTGTTTCCTTGGAATGTGTCAGATATTTTGAATTCTTTTTTTTTTACAATCCAGATATTCAATTGGCTTTAAGTTCATTGTATCCTTAAAACAGTAAGAGATGCATCAAACATATTTTTAAACTTAAACTCGAGCTTTTGTATATTGTGCAATATCCACTAAACGTGCTCAATTCGCTTTACAAGGGGTCCCTGGACAACAGCAACTCTTAACATGTGGGACGAGACATGACGCCTGTTAGGCGAAAGTACATTTTTTTTCGGACAGAGACAACGCATAGCCGCACAAAATATATCTAGATTGAAACACCATTTATTTTATGAGAAATGTATTGCATAGAGTATTGTACTGTATTGTATTGTACTACTTGGTTTTATTTCTATAATGTGTCTAATGATAGTAATGTGTGTTATAAGATTATTGTTATAAATGTATGAATTATGTAACAATGCCAATGTAAAGCGCATAGAGCACGACATCGTCATGGTTATGCACTGCATAAATGCTATTTATTATCATTATTATTTAAAAGCATTGAATTTGATTTCTTTTGAGTTAAACAAAAGGTTTTTAATGGAAAAAAAAACAGATAAAACTAACATCATTTAATTCGAAAAGAAATATATCATATATTAATTTATCAACTAAATTTCAATTGTACATTTTAAAAAAAAATTGTATTCCATCATTTCAACCAGTTTACTAACCAACGAATAAACGAATCATCATCAAAATTATCTGCGGATAACCGGATAATCATCGAATAATCTAGTTATAGTAATATTATAGAAACGGTCGGAAGCATGGATAATCGGTTATGAGTGGATAATTGTAACAGCTCTAATTTCAACTGTTCGTATGTCGAGTTAAACTAAAAGTTATAGTTAGAATATACATCGTTTTTTAAAAAACGCCATGTGGATCAGGGCTGCCAGATGGCCATCCGAGTGACAGATGGCCATCCGAGTGACACCGAATAGTGTATATATTTTCAGTTTTAACCTTCTGTTATTTTTAAAAAAATATTCTTTCATAATATTTTTCCTATTTTACTGTATCTTTTGTTTATCAAAACAGATGCGTTTTTCGATGGGATCAGACTGTTAGCAGTGTCTGACTAACGTGAGGTTCGATTTGGTCACTTTTTATTCGAATCTGGCCACAAGGAACTCTGGCCAACTGACAGCCCTGATGAGAATAAATGTGTTTATTAACTTGAGAGACAAAAATAGTTCCTGTTCATTCAAATTTTAAATTTACTTTTCAGAACCTGTTTTCCCCCGGTATAATATCATCTTATCCCTTATTTATCACGGGGGCGAAGAGGCCGAGTGGTTAAGGCATTGTACTGTGACCGGAAGGTCCGGTTTCGAGCCCCGCTTAAGGCACTTTCGTTTTTGTTTTCCTTGGGCAAGATTATTAACCCCCAATTTGCTCACTTGGACAACATGGGCGATTCCTGTTGGCATCAGACATCTTATTTGATGGATTGTCTCGTGGAATGCCAAGGCGACGATGTCTTATGAAGTCGTGGCGGAAGGGCATAATTATTATTTTATCCCTTATTTATAGATAGTTCGAAGATGTCACTCAGGTCTTTGTTATTGTTTTTTGCCATCCATGTTTATGAGTAATGCTCACTGAACTGTATTAACCCGACTATAAACGTTCATGGATACACACAGTTTTGTGTGTTGGTCCGTTATACTTCCGGATGGCAATGTTATGAGCTTCTTAGCCAAGCGCATTCTATCTATAGGCAAATCGGAAATATTTTTCATTGTTCAAGATTTGTCATTAGATTAGGGATAAGAATTACATTATTCTCTGGGTGTCTTTGATTCCTCATAATAGTCATGAGTGCACAATGAAGGAAGAATGACATCATTGCTACACCAGTCAGGGCAGGGAATGACGTGTCGAAATCTAAAGCGAGATGAAAAATAGTATTTTTTGACTATTTTGTATGTGTGTGTATGTGTGTGTGTGTGTGTGTGTGTGTGTGTGTGTGGGTGGGTGGGTGGGTGGGTGGGTGGGTGGTGCGTGTGTGTGTGTGTGTGTGTGTGTGTGTGTTGTGTTGTGTTGTGTCGGGTGAAGTGGTGTACCCGTGTATTTATGGATCTAAATTTCTATTTGGCGTGCTTTTAGTACTCAAACTCTTAGACTACCCGTTACTGCCCACAGCTTGGTCAGCTATGTCCATTCATCAGTGCTCTCAATAAATTTTATTCATCTAGAAGCCTGTTTGAATACAATGTTAAAATACAAAGTAGGCAGTCTAATCATAATATTATCTTTAGGCTTGCATACTTTCTTTCTGGGATTATTTTTCTATCATTTGTTTTGTGTAAACATGCATTAAAAATCCATAAAGTCACGACCATGAGTCATCAATCGTGCTTAATGATCTGCACCAAAAGTGTTGACACACAGACATCCTTTTTTGTCTATCATTTCCTTTGTGAATAATTGGCATTTTCAATTCAATTCAATAGTCCTGCCTTCATTATTCTAAACATTAACGAATTATTTGTTTTATGAATGATTCTGTATGAAAAGGGGTGTAATAATAACATTAAATTACGTATTTCAGTCGTTTTGATTTAAGATTTTTACTCGACACACCCGTGAAAATCTAAAATTACAACTTGAGTTTATAACACAATAAATGTGCTTTAACTCTCTCCTTACCAGCCATTTTCAGGATTTTCCCAAAAACTTCACACCCAACTAACACAAAAATAGATTTTTTTATCACTCAAACGCAATAGCAATAGGTTCTTGCGATATATAATTTCTTTTGCAAAACATATCTGCTATACAACACACTGTTCATTTTCTTTAAAGTTTATTATGTACAAGAGAAATTCGAATAAGAAAAATGTTGGTTGTATCGTAACGAATGTGACGAGTTTCCTATAGTTGGTAAGGAGAGGGTTAATTATCAGTGTATTCCATTTAAAGATTAGTTGAAAGTTATGGTTTAATACTAATTATTGAATGAAAATAGGAAAAGAAACTCGGATTTCTCACTCTTAGCAAAATTGGTTGACGAAGAGTCCTCGAAATTCAAATTAAATCCCCACTTCCCGGCTTTCACCGTCACAAATACAACCAAATATGTCACAGTGATGGTACCTGTTAACGGAAAAGTGATGAAAAGATTAAAATGAATACATTACATAGAATAATATGTGATCTACCGTATCAAAGCGGTAGTGTTCCAGGATGAACTCTGTGCAGGAAACTGATGTTATGACTACAAATATGGGTTAATTGGAATGACTCTCGCTTTCGGATCGGAAGGTACAGTCCTGGGTTCGAGCCTCGCTCGGCACATAGTTGAGTCCTTGGAAAATGCTCTTTACTCATCTTCTCTCACTGTACTCGGGTGTAAAATGAGTAACTGGCCGTTAACAGCGTTGTCTCTGTCCGAAAAATTGTAATATCGCCTAACCGGCGTCATGTCACGTATTACATGTTAAGTTTGCTGTTTTTAATAAAGTTTTATTCTACATTGTGATATATATTTCTCGGAAATTCATAAGAGGATTTTTAGATAAATTAACATTTTAGTGGTGTAGATCTCATTGTTTGAAGTATTGTACTAGCCATTTATTGTTTACACTTACGTTAAGATTGTTAGTCACGATGTGCCATATCTATTTTTATCCTTATTACGACAACATTTATTGGAATGACACAGAATCGTCTTGGTATCACGGTAACAATAATAGCAGTAATAGCCGGCTACGACCAAGTCGTGGTGGTGTGCGGAAACGAAGAAAAATAAATATTCAAATAGGTCACAGACCACCGCCCTTTCATACTAATAGAGCACTCAAAGTACATAACACACAACGGTGCCCAAGGTCTCTGATCAACATACCACTCAACGACACTCACAACAACATGCCAATAGTAAACGACACATCACCATATCAACAAAACATAATGACAACACCTGATCATTTTTATGGGATGCAGGACTTAAGTTAACATAATGAGAACGTGGCTTGTGAAAATAAGACAATAACAACAAAGGGGGGAAGAAGGGTCAATATGAGACCAAATGAAATAAAAAGAATCAATCACCAAATCAACTCAAATCATAACACGCTTAAAATAGCAAACAGGCAAACTAACAGTGACCGTAATGGTGAACCGAGAAACATGTTGAGAACTATGACCATAAACTTTCAAAGTATAATTCCAAAACTACTGGAATTTTGGAAATTGATATCAGACATAAAACCATACATAATCATAGGTACTTAAACATGGCTACATTCCGAAATAAAGGACAGTGAAATATTTCCACCAGAGACATATTTCAACGTGTTCAGGAAAGACCGAGAAGATAGGTATGGTGGGGTGCTGGTTGCAACAACAACGAACCTCTCAGTAATAAAGCTTGACATTCAAACAAAATCAGAATCGGTGATCGTAAATATCAAAACAGAACAAGGCCTACTCACTGTGGGCGCTATGTATAGAACACCTTCAAACTCAAGTATGGAACAAATGACTGAGATAACACGCTGTATTGATAACCTAGACCCGAAAAATGTACTCTGGTTAAGCGGAGACCTGAACCTACCTGATATCAATTGGGAACAAGAAAAAATAATCAGTTACCAATATCCTTCATTTATAAACCAAGCATTTATTAACAAATTGCAAGATTTTGGCCTGAGTCAAATAAACAAAAATCCAACAAGGGGTACAAATATCCTCGACTTATTTATCACAAATCGACCAAATTTAATTGTCAAGTGTACAACCATTCCAGGCATTAGTGACCATGACATTCTCATCACGGAAAGCACTATTAAAGCAAACAAAATCACACAAAAATCACACCCTATTACTATTTGGAAAAAGGCAAATATCGCCGAAATGCGGACAGAAACACGTTTTTTTTAGTGAAAACATAATTAATCAACATCTAGAAAGCACTGAGGATGTTTGGACTGCCATCAACGACCACCTAAACAAAATGATGACCAAACATGTACCAACGAAGAAAAGCTCAAGGAAATTTCACCAACCATGGATAAACACCACCGTCAAACGATTATCTAGACGGAAACAAAAGGCATGGAGCAAAGCGAGAAAGTCCAATAGTAAGAAAGACTGGTACAATTACGCCCGACTCAAAAAAGAATCACAAAAAGAGAGTAGAAAGGCCTATCATAATCATGTTAAGGAACTTGTTAGTGAAGACTCAAACAAAAAGCTCTGGAAATTTATAAAAAGTAGGAGGTGCGATTCGGTTGGTATAGCGCCCCTTGAGCATGATCGTGTATTATACTCTGATGCAAAGGAAAAAGCAGACATACTTAATAACCAATTCTGCTCTGTTTTTGCTTCAAAAGCTCATACCAAAATTACCACTCAACAACTACAAGGCGAAGAAAACGATTCCAACACTATGGCCGAAATCAATGTGACAGTAGAGGGTGTTTCCAAACTCCTCGCCACTCTAGATCCAAAGAAAGCATGTGGCCCAGACAAAATACCATCCCGTCTCTTAAAGATATTGAGTAACGAATTTGCACCTGCCCTCACACATTTGTTCAAACTCTCTCTTGAAACGGGAGACATACCAATTGTTTGGAAGCACGCTCTTGTCCAACCCATCTACAAGAAAGGTGATAGAAGCAGGGCTCAAAACTACCGTCCAATTTCATTAACTTGCATTTGCTGCAAACTGTTGGAGCATATAGTGAGATCCTCAATAACTGAATGTCTCGAAACTAACAGTATTTTTTGTGATGAACAGCATGGATTTAGGAAGCACCACTCATGTCAAACTCAACTTCTATCATTAACACATGATCTGTCAGCCGCTATTGATAAAGGTGGTCAAATTGATCTAGTACTACTGGACTTTGCCAAGGCCATCGACAAGGTCCCTCACCATCGGTTAATCCAGAAATTGTATGACGTTGGTATCAGGAACAAAACCTTATAATGGATTGCAACTTTTCTGGACAATCGCACCCAACAAGTTCTTGTCGACGGCGAGACTTCCACTATCGGGATGGTGACATCGGGCGTACCTCAGGGCTCAGTCCTTGGGCCCGTCCTATTTTTAGTGTACATAAACGATCTTCCACGAGGTATAAGGTCAAAAGTGCGCCTCTTTGCTGACGACACAGCATTATATAATCAGATAAGAACAACAGATGACTGCAAAACACTAAATGACGATCTAGCTAAATTACAAGAATGGGAAACAATAAATCAAATGGAATTTAACGTATCAAAGTGCAATGTTCTAACCATCACAAATAAGAAAGCACCTATAACATTTGAATACCAACTTCATGGTCAAAACCTGGAACATGTAAAGACAGCAAAATACCTTGGCATTGAGTTTGCTAAAAACCTCACATGGAATGACCACATATGTCACCTGGCTTCAAAGGCAAATCAAACAAGCGCTTACATCACCCGCAATTTAAAAAGATGCCCAATCACAACTCAAACCCTTGCTTTTAAAACTATTGTTAGACCAATTTTGGAGTATGGCAGCTCAATTTGGGACCCATATACAAAGAAAAACATCGACACCTTAGAAAACATCCAAAGAAAAACAGCAAGACGCATCACAAACACATTCGATCCTTTCTCAAGTGCGTCTGAAATACCACAACGGATTGGCCTTGAACCTCTGGAAAAGAGAAGAAAGATAGATAAACTCAAATTGTTCTACAAGATCTACTACAAAAATTAGTGCCTTAAACTTCCAAACGACATCAAAGATATCGGCACAAGAAATACGAGGGGACACACAGCAAGAGTAACCATCCCAACATCAAAAACAGACGCCCACATGTATTCGTTTTTCCCTTCCACTGCCCGATTATGGAATAGCCTCCCAGCTGAAGTGTCTGAAAACGGTTGCCAACATGCCTTCACGCGATTGCTGGAGTTCACAACGTGACTTTTTAATCTATGTGGTTTTAGTATTATGTGCAGAGTTTTAGCAAGTTTAAAATGTAAAACACTACAAACTGTGGAGTGATCCTCGACAATATTGGAGGTTTCCACAAGACGAAGAAGAAGAAGAAGAAGACCATTGTAAAGCGTTTTGAGCACGTTTAGTGGTTATTGCGCTATATAAAAGCTCAGTACACGTCAAACACACAAATAGGTCAGGCCCAGTTAATGAGTAATTCTCACAATATTTTGACACACTGATATAGATAGAACGATGTTGACGTCACTGTGGTCTTTTTGCCATCCGCATTTATGAGTAATTCTCACTTAACGTTATTATCCAGACTATAAAAGTTCTAGGTTACTCAAAGTTGTGAGCTTCTTAGCCAAACGCATACTATCTATAGATAGCATGCGCTTGGTTAAGAAGCTCAAATCATTGTCATCCGGAAGTATAGCGGACCAACACACAAAACTGTGTGTATCCATGAAAGTTTATAGTCAGGTTAATACAGTTCAGTGAGCATTACTCATAAACGCAGATGGCAAAAAACAATAACAAAGACCTGAGTGACGTCATCTTCGAACTATCTTTAGATAGTTCGAAGATGACGTCACTCAAGCCTTTGTTATTGTATTTTGCCATCCGCGTTTGTGAGTGATACTCACTAAACTGTATTACCCCGACTATAAAAGTTCATGGTTACACAGAGTTTTGTGTGTTGGTCCGTCATACTTCCGGATGGCAATGTTATGAGCTTCTTAGCCAAGCGCATACTATCTATAGGAATTGCATGACGTCACGATGCATTTTTTAAAAAATCATCTGTGTTAAAATTGTGAGTGATGCTCATGATCTGTAGGCTGTTTACTCCTGGCGATAATCAAGCACTTAAGGTGGTATTGGGTCTTCCAATGATTCAACTATGCGTCGCTTTAGTGTTGGCTGTTAGCATGAATTGTGAATATAGCTCAACTTAATTTTTGTATCATCTTTAGTATTATTATCATCATCCTCATCATTATCATCATCATCATCATCATCATCATCATCATCATCATCATCATCATCATCATCATCATCATCATTATATTCATTATTATTACCAAATGAGTTGAATTTGGTAAAAAATGTTGGAGACTTGAAGTTAATCAGGGGGAAAATGAGAAGGATGAGAAATACAGGAACGGTTTTAGTCTCGTGCCAGGCGTTCTTGAAGCTTTCTGGGAGACCCTCCAAACCGTCTGTGTCGTTTTTGCAAACAACTGTGTGGAATAAATAAATACAATAATAAATAAAATACCCTTTATTCATAACAAGGGAAAATTGGAATAACCCCGGCGTCAGCCGCAGTGCAGCGCCGCAAATTGAGCTAGTGCGAGGTGACTTGCTTGCTCAAGGCCACACAGCGCAGTGAGTTGCGGGTGATCGCAAAGACCGTACCAATGAGCCACGTTGCTCCCTATACAAAATCAAAGGTAACAAAGATGAAGACCGAAGTCCACTCATTTCATTTCAGACAACGTGCACCTGTTTGCAGGTTTGATAACCTAGATTGTTATGGGCTCTTTTTTTTAAATGGAAATGCTCTCAAACTAAAGTAAAATATAGAGGTCTATCTTCCATTTTAAAATGTTAAATCAATCCCAAAATTGAATTGGTTATAAAACATGTTAATATGTGCCAATAGACAGTTAACCAGTAGATTCTTGACCAATCAAAACATGGAATTTGTGACACACCTTCACACGTGCTCGGACAAACATGGTTGTTGATAAATAATAACGTGAATGATATCGACCATCACATCTCTCTCTCTCTCTCTCTCTCTCTCTCTCTCTCTCTTCTCTCTCTCCCTCTCTCTCTCTCTCCCTCTCTCTCTCTCCCTCTCTCTCTCTCTCTGCTCATTGTTATTGATTTTATACACCAAAGGCGTGATTAGTTATCACACGATTTTTCGCGATCACAATAATATTATAAACATTTAAATTCACATAGTTTTCTCTGTTGGTCCAATTGATCAAGCGGTAGAACAGTGGGTATTTTACTTAGACATATAACATCAATACTAATTCCTGTGTAGTTTGCTATGTCAA